>NC_133649.1:242158736-242292242 GCF_009905375.1 Apium graveolens | reverse complement strand
CAGAATCTTGTGAGAAGGTAGAGATCCATAGGGTGGAACAGTATGAAAAGATTATAGCCGGCGATAACTTTCTTAGAAATTGCGTGTTAAAAGCTAAAAGTTAGTTCAAACTTTAAAGGCACAAGTCGACAAAGGCGCTTAGCGATATAAAAAGGTAGCAGCAATATGAAGGTGTACAGAATCTTTGTAAAACACACGAAGTTTAAACAGAAAGGAGGGGATTAGTATTAGTCAATCTGCCGATAATAAAGTTTTAAGCGCTTTAATAGTAATTTATAAATGAGAAGGGTAGAGTCTCGATATTGGTTCCAAAATTATTTTGGGCACAATGAATTATTAGCATATTATTGATTATTTAGTCATAAATAAAATAGATCGTAATGTATTAATGAATCACATAAATTAATAAATGACAAATTTATCAACTGTCATCTTAAATTTTGGGTTTGATCAAGATATTCGTCAAAAAAGTGACACATATTATTTTCAAAAGTTTTTAAAAATATTTTAATATATAATATTACTGTTTAATTAAAATTATAAGCACAGTAAATATACTCCCGAGTTGATAGTTTGTACACTTATGTCTCTTTTCAATTAGGATTTTTTGAATTTTGAATTTATATTATAATAAAACAATGTTTTAAAGGAGTCACCTGATTGACTAACTGCATTAAAATGAGAAAGGGCGTATCTAATCATCGTAATTATAATCACCTAATCTTTGTTAGAGAAATTTATTGATTTTTTTACGATCATCGATAAATCGGTCAAAATTATTTGATCAATACACTAAATTATTAATAAATTATTCGATTTATTTAAAATTATCCAATAAATTATAAAAATAGTTTCAATTTTTAAAATCCGTAATCATATTAAAACAAAACGAAAAATGAAAAAGAAATAAAGCAGGGGTGATTAATCTAATCTACTCGTAAATCTTCTCATTTCCCTCAAAAGTTTCCTTTTTCATGTCATTATCCACCTCCACTTTATTCTCCCCTGAAGTTATGCATTTTATTATTATTATCATCATGATTAGTTGAAATATATGAATTTTTCTGTGAAATATATATATGAATATATATATATATATATTTATATATATATATTGTTTAAAATTTTAATATAGAACTTGCAATTTACAATCTATAATATTTGAAAAATATTGGAATGCCAGCGTAAATTTTAAATTATTAATACTAACAAAAAATACCGTGACCAATAGAACTGTGAATACTGAAATAGAAGAGGGTGTGAGTTGGCCTGCCCGAAAAGCATATTCAGAAAACCTGGTAAGTAGACATGAAAAAGTTGGTTTTGTTTTTACTTTAACATTTACTACTACCACTTTCTTAAGTCTTTAAAATATTGAAAAATGGGCCTCACATATCTATTGTTTTTCATTTATTAAGGAAAGTGACGGACGCTGCTTCTCAGCCTTTTATCGCCACTTCTATTTAAGTGACACATAATCATTAAACAAGATAATATTCATCCTATTATTTGGGGTTTATGATGCCTGCTTAATATCATCTCTCAGCTTTTCTCTCCAGATAATATTTCTTAAAATAGGAATTTCAAATATTTTAATAAATTATTTCAAATTTTTTGTTCCCCGTACGATGAATAATAGAAAAGACAAATTTTTTCTCAAGACTCACGTGTATTTTGCTATCAAAATATTATATTATATGTTATAATATCATTTACGAATATCACTAATTCATTAAAATTGTTAAAAATTATATATCTTCAATGAGAGTAGCATGTGTATATTTTGTAAGTTTAAATAAATATTTGGTAAATTAAACATATTTCATAAAATAAGATATTTTGTAATGTTTTACGTGCACTACATATATGATATTTAAGATTTCGAATAATATAATAATTTTTGAATAATACGATTCGTAAAATAATATATTTTATAATATTTTAGCTATAGAACATAGGTGATATCGAAAATAGTCTTCATAAAATTTAACTATATATATAGCCAACAAAGAATTGACAGCGAGATCAAACATTTTGATATGTGCGTGTGTAATTTAATAATAATAACTAAAAAGTGTGTAATTAGTTAGTAAAAAGAAAGGGAAAGAATCTATCTATACTATTATATTAAAGATAAAATATTGAAAGTTTGGTTGCTGATCGTTTTATTATATTTAAAATAGGACACTTAATATTATATTAAAAATAAGACACCTAAAATTACTCGACTATCAATTCTATTATATTTAAAATAGGATACTTATATTATGACACTTAATATTATATCTAAAATAGGACACCTAAAATTAATCTCCTATCGATTCTATTATATTTAAAATAGGATAAAAATTAATATCATTTAACAGATATAAGGTTCGAATTCTGCCGGTAATTTATTAAAATTATAAAAAAAATTAATATTATTTAAGAGGTATAATCAAAATTAAAATTTAAAATATATATATGATAAAAACAAGCATCAACGGCTTATATAATACTAATATATACTAGTAATATATATACAGAAAAAGAGAAAAGGATGGAAATTAAAGGCAGATCCTATAGATAGCCCAATAAAAGAGAAAGGTTAGTAAAGTTGTAGCAACAGCTTTGAAATTAAGAGATTATCTATACATACAGTATTAGTACAAGTATATACCAGAATTCAGTTGTTTTTATTCATTTTTACATAAAAGAAAGATGAGAGGCGGTTTAAGTACGATCCAGCAAACACTTATGCCTGAAGCAGCCAGTGTTTTAAACCATTCAATCGCCGAAGCTGGCCGGAGAAACCACGGTCAAACGACGCCGCTTCATGTAGCGGCGACCCTTTTGGCGTCTCCATCAGGCTACTTAAGACAAGCTTGTATAAGGTCTCATCCAAATTCATCTCACCCTCTTCAGTGTAGAGCTCTGGAGCTGTGTTTTAGTGTTGCGTTGGAGAGATTACCAAGTTCTAATAATATGTCACCTGGTGACGAACCCCCGATTTCTAATGCTTTGATGGCGGCTTTGAAACGTGCTCAGGCTCATCAGAGGAGAGGATGTCCTGAGCAACAACAGCAACCGCTTCTCGCGGTTAAGGTTGAACTAGAGCAGTTGATTATTTCGATTCTTGATGATCCTAGTGTTAGTCGGGTTATGAGGGAAGCTAGTTTTTCTAGTCCTGCTGTTAAGGCCACAATTGAGCAGTCGTTGAATTCGACGATTAGTGGTAATGGAAATACCACTGCCATCGGGGTTGGATTCAGGTCCAATCTGAATCCAACCCCGATGGCGACATCTGTATCCAATCGGAATTTGTATTTGAATCCGAGGTTGCATCAAGGAATTTGGGTAATCGAGTTGGGAGTAATAGTAGTGATCAAAGAAATGAGGATGTTAAGAAAGTTTTTGATATTTTGTTGAGGAGTAGTAAAAAGAGGAATCCTGTTTTGGTCGGTGATTCGGAGCCGGAGATTGTGATCAAGGAGGTTTTGAAGAGAATTGAGGGCGGTGAATTTCGTGAAGGAGTGTTAAAGAATGTTGAAGTGATCCGGATAGATAAGGATCTTGGTTTGGATAAAAGTCAAATTCCAGCAAAGATTGAAGAATTGGGAGGAATTATTAAGAGTCGAATCGGGGATCTCAATAGTGATAGAGGGGTTATTCTTAATCTGGGTGATCTGAAATGGCTTGTTGAGCAGCCGGCCGGGATTGGAGTTCCGGGGCCGGGTGGGGTGGTTCAGCAACAACAGGTTGTTTCGGAGTTTGGTCGTGTAGCAGTGGCAGAGATGGCTAAGCTTATTTCCAGATTTAGTGATCGTCGGATTTGGTTGATTGGAACTGCAACATGTGAGAGTTATTTGAGGTGCCAAGTTTATCATCCATCAATGGAAAATGATTGGGATTTGCAGGCTGTTCCAATTGCTTCAAGATCAATGTTTCCAAGGTATAACTTTAATTATATTTCTTTAATACTCATAGCTTTCTTACTTTCATATCTGTAAATGATATAGTTATCCTTAAGATCAGCCCTTGATTCAAGTAGTTGTCGTATTTTGCTTTAGTTAAAATGTGGATGAATTTTTTATTTTCTAAGAGCATCAGTTTTACCTGTATGTTGGCAAATTGATTTAACATCTAGTTTTGTACAAAGACCGAGCATATAATAATATTGGGTAAGTATGTTGTCTGTGTGTATTTTTTATCCCAGATTCCAAGCAGCATGTCTGGTTTCACCTCTTCGCTGAATTTAAAACTCTTACTTTATATGTCTTCCATCTATGATCTATTTTGTGGTGCATTCCCTTGAACACCTCTAGAAATCTGCTTATACAAAAGATTTGGGTGCTCCCTGTTTTCATTTGATCTAATACATGAAATTATATATCTTTTTTTATAGGCTTGGGAGCAATGGAATTCTTAGCAGTTCAGTTGAGTCTTTGAATCCATTAAAAAGCTTTGCAATCTCAGCAACTCCTGCACCAAGGTATATGTCGGAGAACACAGATCCTGCTCGAAAAGTGACATGTTGCCCTCAATGTTCTGCGAATTATGAACAAGACCTTGCAAAACTAGTCGCCAAGGAGTTTGAGCAGTCATCTTCTGAAGTTAAAACCCAAGAAGCTCAGCCAGGCTTACCACAATGGTTGAGAAATGCCAAAACCCTTGGTAGTGAGATTAAGACTACAGATCAGTTACAGGTACTAGAATTTCTATTTAGCCAAGTCATGTGCAAATAGCCTAACTAAATAATAAATCATGAGTTTAACTTATTGGTGATTTTTTTTTTTTTGCCTTACAGCCAAAGGACCAACAACTGGAGTACAAACATAAAAGTGAGGAACTGCAGAAGAAATGGAATGATATTTGCTTGCAACTTCATTCTAGTTATCATCGGAGCACTGTCCCCGAGAGAATTACTCCTACAGCTCTCAATTTGACAGGCTTGGGATTGTATAATCCAAAATTACTTGCCCGCCAGCCTTTCCAGGCTAAGTCACAGCACACAAGAAATATTGAGAATCCTTTGCAATTGAACTCGCATCAAATTCTAAGCGAACCTTCCCAAATTCAACAGACTAGAGGTCTCGGAGCATCTCTGCAATTGTATTCAAATCATAGTACCAACCAACCCTCCCAGCAGACAAGTAGCCCTCCTCGTAGTCCTGTCCGGACCGACCTGGTTCTTGGGCCCACTAAAATTGCTGAAACAATCCCTCAAAAGATGAATGATGACCCTGTTGTCAAGGACTTTCTGGGAAGCCTATCTTCTGAACCGCAAGCCAAGTTTAATCAATTGTTGAATAACAAATTTGCTGATGCGTTAGATGCGGACTCATTTAAGAAGCTTCTGAAAGGTCTAATGGAGAAAGCTTGGTGGCAACCAGAAGCAGCTTCTGCTGTGGCAACCACTGTAACACAGTGCAAATTAGGTCATGGAAAACAGCGCGGTGCTGGATCAAAGGGTAATATATGGCTATTATTTACAGGTCCAGATAGGGTCGCTAAGAAGAAAATGGCATCGGTTCTTGCAGAACATGTATCTGGGACCAGTCCGGTGAGAATCTGTCTTGGGTCTAGACGGGAAGATGAAGAAATTGATGTAGGTTTCCGTGGTAAAACAGCATTGGATCGAATAGCAGAGGCAGTTCGAAGGAGCCCATTTTCTGTAATTATGCTCGAGGATATCGATGAAGCAGATATGCTGTTACGTGGGAGCATCAAACGTGCAATGGAGAGAGGTCGACTTACTAATTCTTATGGCCGGGAGATCAGTCTTGGAAATGTCATATTCATACTAACTGGAAATTGGTCAGCTGGAAATCTGAAAAACACCGATAGTGGACGTTTCCTTGATGAAAATAATCTAGCTTCTGCTGCCAGTTGTGATTGGCAATTGAAGCTAAGTATGGCTGACAAGAGTTCCAAGCGGCGAGCAAGTTGGCTCCATGACAAAGATAGACAAACAAGGGCTAGGAAAGAAACGAATAGTGGTTTGTGCTTGGATCTCAATCAAGCAGCAGAAGCAGAGGAGGATGGCTCAAATAATTCAAGTGATCTAACTAACGACCAAGAAACCGAGCTTAGCCTTGATAACAGTCAGTTCTCTATTACATCTGTGCCGCATGAGTTGGTGAGTTGTGCTGACGCTGCGATCACTTTTAGACCTGCTAACTTTGAGCACATTCAGCGTGAAATTGAGAAAACAATTACAAAGACGTACTTGAATATACTGGATGACACATCTTCATTGGAAATACAAGGAGACGCTCTCCAGAAGATACTCGGGGGTGTGTGGTTTGGTCAAACAAGTCTACAAGATTGGGTAGAGAGAGTCTTAGTTCCAACTTTCCGCCAGCTCAAATCAAGTTGTACATTGGACAGATCAATGGCGTATAGGCTTGAGATAGATGAAACGGGTACTGGTGGAGGGAGTGATAAAGAATGGCTTCCCAGCAGAGTTTCAGTTTGAGTGAATACTGAATAGAGTACCAAAGTGAGGGGGAAGGGAAACTGTTGGGTTTTTGTGTTTGGACATGGGCACAGATGTAAATAGGGTTCAAACTATATAGTAATGATAAAATGCCAGGGGGGGGGTATACTGTTAGTAGGGGAGTGCTTAAAGAAGATACAGGTAGTAGACAATGGGAGAGGTTTATACAACATATTTAATCTTTCTCCAGCTTGCTTTATCTTTGTTAGATGTAGAAATATTTTATTTATTAATCTCTTTATGTTAATAACTGTAACACTTGTAGTATGTCAATTATATGGAGATTAATAATTAGCAGAAGCATTCCTCATTTTCTCAGCATGTTGATTTTATTTTGCTTTTAGTGCATCCCTATTTGGTAAATTGTGAATTGTGACGTGATCCTATTTATCATTTTACAAATTTATAGTATATGTCCTTTCAGTCCTCCTACACCTTATCATTTTCAGATTCAAGACAAAATGATCCACCTCCCAGCGGTCAACAATTTTATTCGTACTTTTGTTATTCAAATTAAATCAGGAGGAGTTGAGTGAGATCATACATATACGTGTATACGTCTGTATTCGTGCGTATTCTAAGGTATTTCGATGCCCTCGTGCGTAACTGTTAGTAAATTTTATTTGAATTTTTGGGTTGCAGATAGGGCTAATAACCCAATTAAACCACCTTGGGATAGAGGAGAGGACCTAAAATTTGGGGCAATCAGTTGGGGGACCAAATAAGCGAAACATACATATTATCACTAGTGTACACATGTCTATTTTATTGACTTGCCTTTCTTCTTTAATAAGTTTGGCATGGCATCAAAGTGTACAAAATTTGTTGCAAGTAGATATATGTAAATCAAGCAGTTGCAAGTAGATGCACTGAATTAAGTCCAGATGTATGTAGATTTCTCACGAAAGCTGACTGGAGAATTGACATGGTGACCCCTTCTCCAGCTTATCCGGCACTGATAGTTGTTTTATGCAGTCGATTATTTATAGGCGTCCGAGCATGGCCGGCACCCATGAAAGGGCTACTTGAGATTCCTGTAACTTCCAAAAAAAAACAATATAATTTTTTTAATCCTGTTTTCAATTATAAAGGAGTAGAGAAAAGTGTTAGCAATCTTGTACGATATAGATATTATTATATATATTGAATATATAATTAATTCACATGAACACTGCTAATTCTTAAATCACATAAGCATATAGGAATTAACAATTAAATTAGGAGAAGGGTTTGAGAAAACAAACATAGATTGGATTTCATCTCGAGTCCAGAAAACTGTCTCCTTAAAGCAGTTTCGCCCCGCACCATCCGTGTTTAGCGACCTGCTTCTCAGGATAAAACGAGATACTAGTATAATCGATAAATTCAAAATACTCTCAGCGAACTTGAACTGAGTCCGAGAACTATCACCAGAATATTGGAAAAAATTAAGGCTGAAGAGACCGAGAATTAAAAAGACGACTCTTATTTCCTCGACTTAAAAAAATTGGTACCCTAAGACTCTATATATAAAGAGAGTTTTGAAAGAACTTATTTTTCTATTCGATGAGGTACATGGTATTAATAAGAAAAACCAAGCAATAGGTTTGTGCTACTCTCGATGTGGTACAAAACCCACTTTTCACATTAAAAGGTCACACTGTGAAACATCAGTTCTCATTCACCTTTAACTCATTTTGAGCATGTAAATACGCGTTGGAATCCCCTCAAATAGGAGAATACGTTCCAATAAATACACACCACTAACACATAATGTGCCTCACTCATACAGAGTCTCAAAATGATTCACAACTTAGTCTAAAATACTAACTTTGTCCAACAATCCCCCACAAATGAGATTGATGGTCCAGTAGCACGCACCACATAGACAGACAGACACAGAGCTTGACTTGGTGATAATTCCGGCAGTCAGATATGGCATACGATAGGTAGAGAATGCTCCTTGAACCTTCGCTCAAATAAGTATATCGACTTTACTGGTAGACAGTATTATGCGATGTCCTTGAACTGTTCGACCGTTTGTGTAAACGATGATATACTTATCACTATATCTTTCCTGACTCATTCAATTCTCATGATTATGTCCATTTTGGCCCTGGAACATCGTCCTGATTCTGCAAGAATTTCTAAAGAATTGTGCCTCGCAATTCTCCTTTGAAGCGGCCCCAATTCTATCTCACATAGGTGATCTTTATCTTATAGAGTAACCCGTGTTTACTCAACCGAATTCCATGTATTCAAACTTGAAATCCATGCATTGGCCAAAGATCATTAAAAGCATAAAGCTTAACCTCGTACCTTATGGGTCTCACTGTTTCATCATCATAGAATTAGGCCAGGGGTTACCCCCACAGTGATTTGGTCATCATGATTTAGTTGTTCCATTGAACCAAGTTCTTGGGATCTCCAGTCAGCAAGGTTGGGTGTCCACCATGACGCCGTTAATCAATAGGCCTAAACAGATTCTCGGTCTAACTAGATTCCCTTGGCTTAAACAGATTCGCTCAGTTTAACCATCTGGTTAGTGGATCCAAACATTATCATTTAACTTTACATAGTCAATTCTGATAATTCTCACTGAGAATAGTTGTTTAATGGTATTATGTCCTCATAATAGATGTGAGACATACCATTGCATACACAACAATATGATCCCCCAATTTGCAGATTGATTACACAATATATGCACATTGAAGACACGCATTCCTTGTCATTTAGGAATATTCTTCCAAATGGCTGTTCAGCCTTTTAACTGAATTTATTTTATGCACCAGACTCGTATTCCATCATGAATCAAGCTAAGTTTAGGATTTCCATGACACGACTGCTAAGTGTGAAATGTATTCTCGAATGACTTTTAAGTTCTTAAAGTCAAATATCTAATTCACATACTATATTCATATAGTACAATTAAATATCTTTCGTATTGCAGTCCAAGCTCACGAGCACATATCATACACCTTAAATCTCATTGTAATCACTTCCAAGTGACCAATTTTCATTGTACTCGTGCATCTACCCAGTTTACCAACTGTGTGGCCTATATATGATTTTGTAAAATTTTAAAAAGTACAACAGACTTGCAATCCTTTTTGAGAGATCCTTGTTCATCTATGCTAGGATAAATATAAATCCATTCTAGCTATGACAACTTTAGCTTCGTTGATCTCTCCAAGATTCACATGTGACATGTATCATCTAAGACTTTTAAAGTCATGAAGATTGTAATCTTCAAATCAAAACTTTTCAATCTCATCAAGATTTTGAGAGATGATCCTCTTGTCATTACTTCTCGTAATGATCAGATCACTCACATGCAATCAATTATGACTTGCATATCATTTGTAAAGAACACATGCACACTTGTCAATTCTCTGATTTTTAATCAGTTTGACATCTCAGATTATTGATATTAGTTATTACTCAAGGCTTCCACTTGTTATTGATATTACCAGTTTTTAGCGTCCCAAAACCCAGCAATTTCAATTTACATCATTACCGAGTTTAAACGTCCTTAAATCGGCAATCCTCATTCATCTAGTTACCAATTTTGAGTGTCCTCAAAATGGAAACCATATTGTTTATTTTGAAGCCATTGCTTATTATAGTAATATCAAATTTAATATGCCATTATTTTGTGTCTATGTTGTTTCACTCAACAAGATCACCAAAAATACAGACTTTCTACTATTGCTTTATTTAGAGCAACCCTCAGATTCACGTAAATAGATATTGCTCCAAATATCTATTTAGAAAGACCGTCTCAATGTTCATTGATGCACTTTTAAATTTCACAATACGATAACTTTAGTATCATCTTAATGAACCTTATTCTCAAACTCGAGAATATTTCATAAACTATATAAGATCATTACTTTTGACTATAATATTTAATTATCAGTTTGACCTTTTACTTCCTTCCGACCCACATATTTTTTTAAACAAGATTCTGTCAAACAGAACCAGTCTCTCTATTTCTTAACATCCTTTCCCCCACAAAGGACATAGAGAGAACATACACAATCCATTTTCTAGTATACGTGCTAGAAAATCTTGATTTATTGACTTCTCAATAATAGTCAAATTTTATCTTGATATATTTACTTATCAAGGAATTATACGAGAAGTGCATTGTTTATATTAAATTTACAGGTTTACCTTCAAGCAAATTATCAAGACATTCGGGACTAGCAATTATCCAAGTCTTTTGCTCTCTACAGGTTCATCCTCACATTCATCCAATAACTCGTAAGTTTATTTAGATGACTTTTAATTACAGATCTACTAGGAACTACTAGCTTATCGCATAAGCATTCCTAAACTCTATAATAGTATTCTTACGAATCTCAAAAATTAGATTCATATATCATATATTATTAGACTCAACCATTGTCTATGTATCCATCCAAAATATCTCAATTGATTTTGGATCTCATGTTACCAACAGAGGTATTGGTATTAAGTTTCGAGATATCCCCACATTTCAATTATTTTCAAGAATATTTTATTACATTCCACTATTCATAGAAAATTCAATAATTTTCTATTCTAGATACCCCCGCAATTTTAATATTTCACAGAATGTCAGAAAACATTAATAGGGAATTTAATTACTTCCTTCTATGGTATCATGTTTAAGGAAAGATTAGCCCTTCGTAACTAATATCCTCAAATTCAGTGATAGTCTAAGCTGATCACAATCGTTTTGCATCTCCCCCAGTGCGCAACTCAAGCCTGCATCTACTCCATTTATTTAATGCGAGTAAGGTGCAACGACCTCATGAATATTCACATTGCAAACAAAATTCGCCTGATGATTATTCATCATTAAATTTATCCACTACCATCTTAATTATTTGTATTAAGTTGGTTTTACCCTTGAGCTTATAAAGCATACATCTCTCTATTTAGCTTCAATATTGACTCGATTATGAGTACGGGTGACAAATGTTTTACTATCAAACCAGAAAGCAAACATATATCGTGTCACTACCTCTCATTTGAGCAGGTTTTACATCATTCATTAAAACCTATAAGATTTTAATATCATGTTTAAAGAACTTCCTGTAGTTCTTATCATTAGAAATTCAATTACCGAATTTCTCTAAAATATTTACATGGTTCACACGAACCTACATTTCTGGATCACCTACTGGTACAACCAGAAAAGGCCCAAGAAAGAACATAAATTTTCAATACAAACCCACATTCATTGATCCTTGATCAACTGATGCGTTAGGGTTAACAACTTTTCGGATTCTCTCCGAAGTTCAGCATAAATAGCTGATATCAATATTCGCCGTATTAAGTATCACATGAATCACTATAATAGGCTCGTGTGTCACTGCCGCAGTAGAGCGACACCAACACGTGAAATTACTATTTATCTGGAGGAAAAATCCCACTAGAAAAAATATAATTTTGTGCCGACCCATAACCTGTACTCCAGGCCTATTAGGTTTTTTAATGTGGAGAATCCCGAGCAATTGTAAATATGGTTCACTTCAGCTGCACAACTCGTCACATTGTTTAACAACAAACATATTACTTCATAATATCCAGTGCAACACAAGTGAGAATACTAGAACAAATTTTTCCATTCAAACTATTGTTAACTAACGAGACACGTTACATAATAAAACAACGTATGCCTCATTTAATAGCTTTCCAAAGTTTCCATATAGACTAAAAGCATTTTGTTAACAAATAAATCTATTAAAATAAAATGTTTAGAACTACATAATTTACATCACGTTTATAGTCACAAACCTATGCTTGTAATCTATTTTCTCCAATTAAATAGATACGCGGTAATGCCTCTATTTATCCAGTATTACAAGTTTGTGATATAACTCCATTATTAAAGATTAAACAATAATAATTGATACTCTGTCATCACTCAACAATGATTAAAAATTAATCACTAAATAATCAAGTTTCATCATGAAGGTTCACATTTATGTAGTCATAGCATTTAATTGCATAAGAATATCATGTTATGAACTTGCAAACACGCATGGAAACTATAGCATATACGATTCTTGTATCAGTATACTAATAATTTCGAAATCAATTCAAAATTAAGAAACTCTAGCTATATATATTATCAATCACCATACTAATTAAACAAAATATAATAAGCTATCCATTAATAGAGAAAACATGGACAAATTGTAAATTTGGGTTTAATCAACCAATCCATAATGATTAACATGAGAAACAGAAATCACCAAAAATGCCCACTTGAATATAAGTTGATCATAAATCAATAGCCAGTAAAGCATCAATAGGAGTATAAGAAAACCAATTATCCATCAACTTGTGCTTACTTTTGCCTCGTACCTATTATGCTTAAACAAAGCACCACTTAAAATCAAATTTATATTAATTTCAAGCACATGGCAACAAGTGATCAAAAAAATTAACGCACTAAATTTAATTTAATTAATGAGGCAAATAATGGTCACTCATATACCCATAAATAAATCCAATTTAAACAATTAAATAGATTTTTGCGTCTACTCACAAGAAAGTATAAAAATTGAAGAAGACTGCTTTAAGATTGTTAGCAATCTTGTATGATACAGACATATATATATATAATTATTATATATATTGAATATATAACTAATTCACATGAACACTGCTAATTCTTAAATCATATAAGCATATAAGAATTAACAATTAAATTAGGAGAAGGGTTTGAGAAAACAAACAGAGATTGGATTTAATCTCGAGTCCAGAAAACTACCTCATTAAAGAAGTTTCACCCCGCACCATCCGTGTTTAGCGACTTGCTTCCCAGGATAAAACGAGATACTAGTATAATCGATAAATCGAAAATACTCTCGGCGAACTTGAATTGAGCCCGATAACTATCACCGGAATATTGGGAAAAATTAAGACTGAAGAGACCGAGAATTAAAGAGACGACTCTTATTTCCTCGACTTAATAAAACTGATGCCCTAAGACTCTATATATAAAGAGAGTTTTGAAATGACTTATTTTTCTATTTGATGAGGTACATGGTATTTATAAGAAAAACCAAGGAATAGGTTTGTGTTACTCTCGATGTGGTACAAAAATCACTTTTCACATTAAAAAGTCACACTTTGGAACATCAGTTCTCATTCATCTTGTTGAATATATTTGAGATGTCATGTCTAATATGTTTCATATTTAGTTCTCAGATCTTAACTAACAGGAAATATCAGTTCTTACTGGAATTAGGACTTACTGGAAGTCAAAAATTAAGGATATCAGAACTTAGATTATCAGAAGATAATATCAGAAGATGGATATCAGAACTTAAGTACTGGAGGACTTACAATTAAGGAAGGAAGCTAATTTAGAGGAAAGAAGATCGAGACTAATACAAGAAGGAGATATGCAAGGAAAGAGTTCGAGGACTAGAAGAATTATAAGATATCTGGTTGATATATTTTAGGAGACAGAATTATATTCTATATCAACTAGAAGTTATCTTGTAACTGTGTGTCTATATAAACACAGATATAGGTTTACTCTATAAGAGTTACGATCATTGAGAAGATCATATATTGTAACCTAGCAGCACTCGCGATATTTGTTCATCACTGAGAGAGAACAGTTCCATTGTAACAGAGTTTGTTATATCGAATACATCTGTTTTCTGTTACTTGTGCTTTAAATCGATTTGATTGTATTCTACAATGTATTCAACCCCCTTCTACAGTGTTGTGTGACCTAACAAGTGGTATCAGGCCTATCTGTTAACACACATATAGTAAAGATCCAAAACAATCATATCTGAAGAAGCAGAAAATCCAACCAAGCCCGCTAAAACTGAAGAAACTCCAAAGACTCAAACCCATAGTCGATATGAGACTATCAGGGTTCCCATGCTGAGACTGTTTGAATATCCCATATGGAAAGTGAAGAATGACTGTGTTTCTGGAAGCTACAGATCCAGAATACCTTGACAAAATTAATGAAGGACCGCATAAGCCAACCAAACTCTCTGTTGTAGTCGCAGATCAGCCAGCAAAGACCATACCAAAGGAGAAAAGTGAATACACAGCTGAAGATATCTCATCTATTTCCAAGGATGCAAAGGTAAGACATTTGCTGCATAGTGTCGTTTATAATGTCATGTCAAATAGGGTAATTCACTGCAAGACTGCAAAAGAGATATGGGATGCTTTGGAGACAAGGTGTTAGGGAACTGATGCAATAAAGAACAACAGGAGGACTATACTCACTCAAGAGTATGAGAATTTTGACTCAAAAAGTGATGAGTCATTAACTGACTTATATGACAGGTTTGTCAAACTCTTGAATGATCTGTCACTGGTGGACAAGGAATATGACATTGAAGATTCAAATCTAAAATTCTTTTTAGCTCTTCCTGAAAGTTGGGATTTGAAAGCTACTATTAGAAGAGATAACTATGCTCTTGATGAAACTACTCTTGATGAAATTTATGGAATGCTCAAGACTTATGAACTTGAGATGAATCAAAGAAGCAAGAGACATGGGAGAAAATCAAGAACAGTTGCTCTTAATGCTGAGGAGGAATCCCCCAAAGTGGCTGTCTCAAAGAAAGGAAAAGGAAAGGCTCTCTTCATAAAGTCTGATTCAGAATCATCAAGTTCTGATGATGATGATTTAGAAACTGAAAGTCTATCTGAAGGAGATGCTGATGAAGAGATGATGAAGCTGTGTGCTCATATGGTGAAAGGTATCACAAAGATAGCATACAGGAAATTCAGAAGAGGAAAGAAGTTTTCGAGGAAAGGTAAAAGTTCTGATAAGAAGGGCTTCAAAAAATCTGAAGGCAAAGGAGGAAAGTCTGACAGAGGAGATTACTCAAATGTTAAATGCTACAACTGTGGTGAGAAAGGCCACACATCTCCTGAATGCAAGAAAAGAAAGAGTAACAAAGGCAAGGCACTTGTCACAAAGAAGAAAAGCTGGACAGACACCTCAGATTCTAAAGATGAGGAGAACTATGCCTTGATGACAAATGCTGATAGCAGTTCTGATGCTGCTGAGTTAAAAGTACCTCAAACAACTTATGTCTTTCATACTGATGATATTACTGAGTTGAGGTTATATCTTAAAACCATGTTTATTAGCTATAGAGATCAAACTTTAACATGTGAAAGATTAACTTCTGAAAATCTTGCTTTTAAAAAAAGGAATGATTATTTAGAAAAAGAGTTAGTATGTTCCATCAAACTCAGAAGGATAGAGATGATGCTTTCTATGTGAGAGATGAAGTGCTAAAAATGAATAAATCTCTAAAAACCGAGTTAGAAAAGGAGAGAGAGATTATCAGGACTTGGACTAACTCTGGCAGAGCAACTCATGATATACTAAGTACTGGAAACTGGAAAGAGGGCTTAGGTTATGGAGATGAGAAAAGTGAAAAAGGAACTGAACAAGTTAAGCAAATTATTGTTAAACAGACTACCAAGCCAAAGGTTAATCCTGTTAAATTTGTAGCTAAAACTATAAAGTCTGATTCTGAAAAGATAAAAAATATTGAGACAGAAGTGATAGCAGAGTCAACTTCTGACAAATTAGAACAGGATAAACCAACTGAAGTTAACATAGGCTTAATAACGAAGAAACGACTTAAACATAAGCTGAAAGAGATTACCAGTGTAAACAAGGTAAATGAAGCTAGGAAAAATAGGAATGGAAAGGAAGGTGTGAATAAAAGCAACAATTATATGCCTGTTCCTAATGCTCCTAGAAAGAAATGCTATAATTGTCGAAACTCTAACCATCTGGCTTCTTTTTACAGGAAGAATAAGAATATAAACTCATTACCTTTTAAGTCAGGAGTTAAGAGTCAGTCTGTTAGGTTTAAGCCACAAAATCCATTTTTTCATTGTGGTAGTATATGGCATTCCATTTATATTTGTAAGGAATATCATAGTTTGTACTATGATTATTATCAAATAAAACCTTCTTTGAAGAAAGTTACTTTAATTCCTTCTAGTGTAAAGTATGATGCAAAGGCTGATACTGTCAATACTGATAAGAAAAATGTTAGCATAAACTCTGATGTTAAATCCGCTGCAAATGTTAACAAACTTCAAAAGGCCAAAGGATCCAAGCAAGTCTGGGTCCTTAAAACTAACCTTTAGTGGTCTTTGTGATTGCAGGGCAATAGGAAGAACATCCTAGTTCTGGACAGTGGATGTTCAGGACATATGACTGGAAATAAAGCCCTGCTATCAGACTTTATGGAGAAAGCTGGCCCAGAAGTTTCTTATGGAGATGGCAACATTGGGAAAACTCTGGGATATGGCAAGATCAATCTTGGGAATGTCATCATTGAATCAGTAGCTCTAGTCTCAGGACTTAAACACAATCTATTGAGTATAAGCCAAATCTGTGACAGAGGTTATCATGTGGATTTCTTTGAAGAACACTGTGAAGTTATAAGTATTTCTACAGGCAAAGTGGTTCTGAAAGGATACAGGCATGGTAACATTTATGAAGCCAGACTTTCAACAAGTACTGATGGTTCCACAATCTGTCTGTTGAGTAGAGTATCAATTAAAGAAAGATGGAATTGGCACAAGAAACTCTCTCATTTAAATTTCAACAATATAAATGAGCTTGTAAAGAAATATCTTGTGAGAGGACTACCAAAAACAGTATTTGCTCCTGATGGCCTTTGTGATTCATGTCAGAAGGCAAAATAAAGAAAATCTTCCTTTAAGAGCAAAATTGAGTCATCAATTCTTGAGCCTTATCACCTACTGCATGTTGATCTATTTGGTCCAGTCAATGTCATGTCTATTGCAAAGAAGAAATATGCTATGGTTATAATGGATGAGTTCACAAGGTACACATGGGTGCACTTCTTGCACAAGAAGACTGAAACTGCATCTACTCTAACTGATCATGTCAGACAACTGGATAAGATGGTCAAAGATTCTGTTAAAATAATAAGGAGTGATAATGGCATTGAGTTTAAGAATTCAATCATGGAAGAGTTCTGCAAAGATCATGGAATCAAACAGGAATTTTCTGCACCTAGAACTCCATAACAAAATGGAGTTGTAGAAAGAAAGAACAGAACTCTAATTGAAGCTGCATGATGAATGTTTGATGAAGCAAAGCTACCAACCTATTTTTGGGCTGAAGCTGTGCAGACTACTTGTTTTACACAAAATGCTACACTCATAAACAAGCATGGAAAAATACCATATAAAATGGTGAAGAAGAAGAAGCCAAATCTGAAATACTTTCATGTATTTGGTTGCAAGTGTTTAGTTCTTAAGACTCATCCTGAGCAGCTGTCAAAATTTGATCTAAAAGCTGATGAAGGAATTTTTGTTGGATATCCACTTTCCACAAAAGCCTTCAGAGTTTACAATTTAAGAACAAGAGTTGTCATGGAATCTATCAATGTCTCTTTTGATAATAAGAAGATTACTGGACTTGAAAATTTCAATGATCCTGATCAGTTGAGATTTGAGAATGATGATTTAAATTCTGATCCTGAAAATTCTGATCCTGTAAGTTCTGATGGATTAAGTTCTGATGTCATTGAAACTGTGGTAACAACTCCAAAGGAAAACGCACCTGTCCAGGGGGAGCAAGCTGAAGATCCTACCACATCTCAAGACTCTCGATAAGCATCAGAACCTGTCACTGGCTCTTCAAGTTTTGATTCATCTAGTTCTAATGAGCCAAACTCTGATAATTCTGGAAGCTCTGATTCTTCAACTCCTGAAAAATCAAATTCAAATTTTGAAGTCTTAGAGAGCATAACTACAGGGGCAGCTGTAGGATTTTAAACATCACGGAAGCATGGTAAAACAATTTTTTTGATATAAAATCCATATAAACGGATACAAATCGTGAATAAATCGAGGGATCGATTACTAACCTTTAATAGTGATCCAAGAACGACGAACGGAGATCCCTAGCAGCTTTTCCTCAAGTGTGAAGCACTCCACCGGTATCCACCAGGAGATCAAAATAATGGAGGGAGGAAGAGGTTGAGAGAATTAGTTGCCTCCCTCTCTTTTCTACTTTAGAATTAGGGTTTGTATTTTGAGTTGAGGCAAATAGAGTTTATAATAGTATATTTATAGGCAAAATTTTCGGCTGAAAATTTTCCCATAAAATATTATTATTATTAACCCTTTAATTGATTATTCTTATTAACAAATTAACTAATAATTAAAACACCTTTTAATCATTAATCCCTTTTCTAAATACTTTAGAAAAATAATCCTCTCACTTGATTTAATTTCCAAAATTAAATTCTTAACTAATAATATTAAGAATTAATTAAGTCTCATTTAATCAATTATTAAATCTGCTAATTAATTATTTATTTCATAAATAAATAATTACCAGCCATTATTAATTAATTCCTCCACATTAAATTATTCTCTTTTATGGTGTGACCCTGTAGGTTCAATATTAAGCTGGTAGTAGAAATAAATAATAATAAAACTATTTTATCATTATTTATATAAATTCTCTAATTCATTAAATATGATTAATTAATAATTTAATCATATTTATTCTACATAGTGAGGGATACTTCTCAGCATATCGCGACTATCCGGATAATACGAATTCACTGCTTAGAATACCAAGAACCTATTAAGTAAGTAGTTACCGTACAATCAATTCCTTCTACCCTGCAATGTCACGATTAAATACCAGGCATATAACTTGTGTCAAGCCTATCTTATTTAATCATTTGCTTTCCCATTCACTATGCTTAGTTCTATTTAATGTAAATTAGAAACTCCTTTCTAATTTCATTCACTCTGGCCAGAGATTCCTGAACTAACATAAGTGGATCAGTATTGAACATTCTCTTCCTTCACTGGAAGGGGTAGATCCTTTATTGATCATACACTATCTTCGTGTACAAATTCCTATACCCAGTAGAGCCCTTATAATTGTCCCTAGAGACTAAGAACTAAACCAAAGCATAGTTCAGTGTACACAAGATGACTATGATGACCTCAAGTCTAAGGATACTTGTACAACTATCACTATGTGAACAACTGCTGACACGTGAGTGAACTCCATCAGTTGTTCAGCTGTGTGAGTCATGTTCAGTGAACTTATTCTATAATAAGCACCTACATACTAGCTATAGTATCACCACACAAATGTCTATGAGAACAGACATCCTTTATAATGAAGCAAGCATAGTATGTACCTATCTTTGCGGATTACTAATTACCAGTTAGTAATCCTATGACCAGGAAATATTTAAGTTCAGAGTTATCATCTTTTAGGTCTCATTATTATGATCTCATCATAATCCATAAAAAGCTTTACTCTAAACTATGGTATATCTTATTTAAACACTTAAATAGATAAAGCCCGCAATAAAACCAAAACAAGTCTTTTATTAATCTCAATAAAATCAACACAGATTACATAAAAGTTATTCCTAAATCATCATACATGATTGGACTTAGGACACATCTCTTTCAATCCACCCATGGCTTGCGTAGACATTGGTCTACATACATCTGTGTGTACCAATCCTAGCAAATCTGCAGCCCTCTCTCCATGTCCACTAAATAGAGATTTGGTCATTTTACCCAATAGACAAGATTCGCATGTAGGATATGATTCAAAATCAGAGGGGTCAAGTAACCCTTCCTTATGCAATGTCCGCAGTCTATTTTCACTAATATGACCAAGTCTGCAGTACACAAGAAAGTGAGATTTTCATCATCCCTTTTTCTTTTATTAGTTTGTTCAATCTGAAGTAAATTATGCTCTACGTCACATACATACAGACCATTATTTAAAGTACCACGTCCATAAAGAACATTATCTCTAAGAATAGAACATTCATTATTCTTAATAATAAATGAAATATCATCCAAATCCAACATAGGAATAGAAACAATATTCCTCACAATAGAGGGAACGTAATAACAATTATTCAAAATAATAGTCTTGCCCGTAGGCATATGTAAACTAAATGATCCTACAGATATGGCAGCAACCCTTGCTCCATTGTCCATACGTAGAATCACCTCATCTTCTTCAAGAGTCCTACTTCCCTTTAGTCCCTGCAACGAATTGCAAATATGAGTACCACAGGCGGTATCTAATACCCATGTAGAAATTTGACTTAGTGACATATTAACTTCGATCATGAACATACCTGAATCAGAAGCGGTAGTCTCACTACCCTTCTTCTTCTTCAATTTTGCAAGGTAAACCTTGCAGTTCCTCTTCCAGTGCCCCACCTTGTTACAATGAAAGCAAACAGCTTTGCTCTTGGGGTCTTCAGCTTTTGGTGGAACCGGCTTTTTCTCACTCACTTTCTTCTTCTTGGAAGGGTTCTTCTTCCTTTTCTTAGGATTGGAACCTTCACCAATTAGAAGAACATAACTCTTCTTAGGGGGAAAATTCGATTCCGCAGTCTTCAACATGTTGTGGAGTTCAGGCAGGCTGACATCCAGCTTATTCATGCGAAAGTTCACAACAAACTATGAGAACGAACTCGGAAGTGATTGCAAGACCAAGTCTTGGCTCAACTCCCCATCCATGGTAAAACCAAGTTGTCCAAGACGTTCAATCAAATTGATCATCTTAAGTACATGGTCATTCACAGTTGATCCCTCAGACATTCTACAACCGAACAGCTCCTTCGATATCTCATATCGAGCTACCCTCCCTGCCACATCATACAACTCTTGTAGATGCATAAGGATAGTGTGAGCATCCATATGCTCATGCTGCTTCTGTAGCTCAATGCTCATGGAAGCTAGCATGATGCATTGAGCAACATTTGTATCATCTATCCACTTACGATACACAACATGTTCATCATTATGTGCATCGCTAGCAGGTTCAGTAGGCTTAGGTGAGTCAAGCACATATTCTAACTTCTCAACCCTGAGAACAATTCTCAAGTTTCGAAGCCAGTCAGCAAAATTAGGACCAGTCAACTTGTGAGGATCTAGTATACTCTGGAGTGATAGTGCAGAAGACATAATATATATAGTAAATTGGTAAATGATGAACACATAACAACACTTAGAAAATATTCAATTTCATTTCAAAACACTATATGAATCGGGTCTTTATTCATAAGTGGCTCCCACTAGTTTATCTAAATAATCCCCTTAAGTGAAAAATTAAGCATTCATAATGCTAGTGGGAATAGGGATCTACATTCCATCATAAAACCTCGGCTGTAGCACGAAACGTCATGTGATGTTCAATAGGCAGACAACTCTTGTCAATTACATCTTATGTTATTCCCTAATAAAACTTTAGCCTCTTGAATGATTGAGTCACGGCTGTAGCACGACAGACTCAATATTCTAAGTCAAGTCTAACCCAACATTTTGTACAATTGAATCAGTCTCCAACGGCTCACGGCTGCAGCACGTAACGACCTTTAGATTCTAATTCAATGTACACATCTCTATGTAATAGACAAGTATTTCTTATTTCGAAATCAAAGCCCCCGGCTGTAGCACGGAATGACAATGATTTAAAAATAAGAACTACTTTCTACCATGTTGGAAGGCTTTGACCGACACAAGCCCGTTGTGTCATTGGCCAATTACTACTTGATATTATTTAATTTTAGAGGGATTATATTATGTTACAATCATAATCATATTATAAAGAGATTCTTCCTTTTAAATTAAATATTTCAAATCAATAATCGATAATCAGATGATTTCCAGATCGGGGGGAGCATTGTCAAGAGGCGTCACTTAATACCCCTTTCTTATAGATAAAAATCTGCTTTTGACAGAATCATCCTTTCTCTCAATATTGAAAATTCATATTTAATTACGTGTTTCATAAACACAAAAATCTCATGATTGTATTCATAATATTATTGTTATGGCAAGAAACGATTCATATTCTAGATTTTCTAGAGCACGCCTTATATTGATTTAAGTTCACCTGAATCTATCATCGCATGGTAAATATAGGCATATATCTCATATATAAAAATAAATAAACAAGTAAACATGCAAGCAATATCATGTCACACATTGATATAATGATGTATGAATTTATTATAACATTTAAAACAATTAAAACAATTAAAACATGCTTTAAAACACTTTCGAGAATATAAACAGTTCAAAACATTTATATAAAAAATATTTGACCACTCCATTAGACCCGTCTCGGAAAAACGAATCCAACGATATATTGCACACCCAAAACGGAGTTACGAAATTTTCAGAAATCAAATTAAAAAAAAAACAGATGGGCTGTAACGCATTAGAGGAACGCGTTACAAGCCCTTTAACGCATTCCGGTAATGCGTTACAACCCTTTCAAACCATTAAAAGGTGTAACGCATTCTGTGAATGCGCCACAGGGTGTAACGCATTCCCGGAATGGGCGACACCCTTTTCCCTTCTCTTGCAGCAGCAGACAGCTTCTGCGCCTGTCAGTTTCTTAGAATGCCGTGCACATCCAATCAGTACATCCCCTTTTCTTTATTCCAGCAGCAAACACAATATATATATATACATAACAGATTATATATATACATATTTAATTACGAATTTAAATTAAAACAATTTCAAAAAATCATAATAATTAATCCACACATCAGAAAATTATGAAAAAAATACCCAAATGATCTACAACACTTGTACAACACAGATCTACAGTCAAAACAATTTTGAGAAACAATTTCTAATCAATCATAATTAATCCATGATATAACTTGCAAAAATCATAATAAATTCATACAAGATCATAAAATTTTGAAATTTTTATTACAGATCTATATGCATACAACCTAAGCTCTGATACCATTGTAGGATTTTAAACATCACGGAAGCATGGTAAAATAATTTTCATGATATAAAATCCATATAAACGCATACAAATCGTGAATAAATCGAGGGATCGATTACTAACCTTTAATAGCGATCCAAGAACGATGAACGGAGATCCCTAGCAGCTGCTCCTCAAGTGTGAAGCACTCCACCGGTATCCACCAGGTGATCAAAATAATGGAGGGAGGAAGAGGTTGAGAGAATTAGTTGCCTCCCTCTCTTTTCTACTTTAGAATTAGGGTTTGTATTTTGGGTTGAGGCAAATAGGGTTTATAATAGTATATTTATAGGCAAAATTTTCAGCTGAAAATTTTCCCATAAAATATTATTAATATTAACCCTTTAATTGATTATTCTTATTAACCAATTAACTAATAATTAAAACACCTTTTAATCATTAATCCCTTTTCTAAACACTTTAGAAAAATAATTCTCTCACTTGATTTAATTTCCAAAATTAAATTCTTAATTAATAATATTAAGAACTTTTTTTAATTAATTAAATCTCATTTAATCAATTATTAAATTTGCTAATTAATTATTTATTTCATAAATAAATAATTACCAGCCATTATTAATTAATTTCTCCACCATTAAATCATTCTCTTTTATGGTGTGACCCTGTAGGTTCAATATTAAGCCGGTAGTAGAAATAAATAATAATAAAACTATTTTATCATTATTTATATAAATTCTCTAATTCATTAAATATATTTAATTAATAAATTAATCATATTTATTCTACATCGTGAGGGATGCTTCTCAACATATCGTGACTATCCGAATAATACGAATTCACTGCTTAGAATACCAAGAACCTATTGAGTGAATAGTTACCTTACAATTAATTCCTTCTACCCTGCAATGTCATGATTAAATACAAGGCATATAACTCGTGTCAAGCCTATCTTATTTAATCATATGCTTTCCCATTCACTATGCTTAGTTCTAATTAATGTGAATTAGAAACTCATTTCTAATTTCATTCACTCTGGCCAGAGATTCCTGAACTAGCATAAGTGGATCAGCATTGAACATTCTCTTCCTTTCACTGGAAGGGGTAGATCCTTTATTGATCATACACTATCTTCATGTACAAATTCCTATACCCAGTAGAGCCCTTATAATTGTCCCTGGAGACTAAGAACTAAACCAAAGCATAGTTCAGTGTACACAAGATGACTATGATGACCTTAACTCTAAGGATACTTGTACAACTATCACTATGTGAACAACTGCTGACACGTGAGTGAACTCCATCAGTTGTTCAGCTGTGTGAGTCATGTTCAGTGAACTTATTCTATAATAAGCACCTACATACTAGTTATAGTGTCACCATACAAATATCTATGAGAACAGACATTCTTCATAATGAAGCAAGCATAGTATGTACCGATCTTTGCGGATTACTAATTACCAGTTAGTAATCCTACGACCAGGAAATATTTAAGTTCAGGGTTATCATCTTTTAGGTCTCATTATTATGATCTCATCATAATCCATAAAAAGCTTTACTCTAAACTATGGTATATCTTATTTAAACACTTAAATAGATAAAGCCCGCAATAAAACCAAAACAAGTCTTTTATTAATATCAATGAAATCAAAATAGATTACATAAAAGTTATTCCTAAATCTTCATACATGATTGGACTTAGGACACATCTCTTTCAGGAGCATCAGAAAATGCTGATGGAGACAACATGGATCATGGGGGAGGATCCAGTTCTAGAGATCAACTTCCATCTGCAAGAAAGTGGACTAAAGCACATACACCTGATTTAATCATTGGAGATCCTAAAGCAGGTGTCAGAACTAGAACTGAAACTTCAAATTAATGTCTTTATCATTTTTTTCTATCTCAGACTGAACCAAAGAAAGTGGAAAAAGCTCTTCAAGATGCTGATTGGGTGCAAGCATTGCAGGAAGAGTTAAATGAATTTGAAAGAAATAAAGTCTGGACCCTAGTGCCAAGACCAAAGAATAGATCAGTTGTAAGTACAAAATGGGTGTTCAGAAACAAAATTGACAGTGATGGCATAATTACAAGGAATAAAGCAAGACTGGTTGCTAAGGGCTACTCTCACCAGGAGGGTATTGATTATGATGAAACATGTGCACCAGTTGCTAGATTAGAATCCATAAGGATCTTTTTGGCTTATGCTGCTCACAAGAAGTTTAAAGTCTTTCAAATGGATGTGAAAAGTGCTTTTCTCAATGGAGAATTGGAAGAAGAGGTATATGTTGAACAACCTCCAGGCTTTGTAGATCCTAAATTTCCCAATCATGTCTACAGGCTTGACAAAGCACTTTATGGCCTTAAGAAAGCTCCAAGGGCATGGTATGAGACTTTAGCTCAATTCCTTCTGGAAAGTGGATTTCACAGAGGCACAACTGATAAGACTTTATTCTACCTCAACCATGGAAAGGACTTACTTTTGGTACAGATATATGTTGATGATATCATATTTGGTTCTACTAATTCCAAACTGTGTGAGAAGTTTGCAAAGCTAATACAGTCAAGATATCAAATAAGTATGATGGGAGAACTCAACTATTTTCTGGGCCTTCAAGTCAAGCAAACTGAAGAAGGCCCTTTTATCTGTCAATCCAAGTATACCAGAAATTTACTGAAAAAATTTAGGATGCAAGATTGTTCAACTGCATCCAATCCCATGGCCACTTCAACCAAGTTAGATAAGGATACTGGTAAATCAGTAGATATTACTAACTACAGAGGTATGATTGGTTCTTTACTCTATCTAACTGCTAGTAGATCTGATATCATGTATGCTACCTGTCTTTGTGCAAAATTTCAGGCTGATCCAAGAGAACCTCACTTAATAGCTGTGAAAAAGAATTTTTAAGTACCTTAAGGGTATAGCTGATCTAGGATTGTGGTATCCTAGAGAATCGGATTTTAAGCTAATTGGTTACTCAGATGCAGATTTTGCAGGATGCAAAATAGACAGGAAAAGCACTAGTGGAAGCTGCCAATTTCTTGGAGGCAGATTGGTTTCTTGGTTTAGCAAGAAACAAAAGTCAATTTCCACATCAACTGCAGAAGCAAATTATATTGCTGCAGGAAGCTGTTGTGCACAGATTCTTTGGATGAAGAATCAGTTACTGGATTATGGGTTAGAATTTTCTAAAATCCCTATTTACTGTGATAATCAAAGTGCTATTGCTATGACAGGTAATCCAGTTCAACACTCAATGACAAAGCACATCAGCATAAGGTACCATTTTATAAGGGAACATGTGGATGAAGGTACAGTGGAATTACATTTTGTTCCAACAGATCAAAAGCTAGCAAATATCTTCACAAAACCACTATGTGAAGCTACTTTTATAAGATTGGTAAATGAACTTGGAATGGTTTCAGGTTCTTTCTCTGAATCTGCTTAGTTTTTGTTCTCATGCATCAGACTTTATGATAAGTGTTTACAGATTGTATTATATCTATGTAATCTGTGCTTAATTTGAAATTCATTAAATGTTGATTGTTATCTGATATGGATTTATATACTCTGATAAGTGTTTTGAATGTTCTGTGACTATTCAATCCAATGAGGATAACTGTGCTAGATGCTGTCCTAGTAGTCTTTAACATACTAGAAATCCCATGTTTGAATTAGTTGTTTATGTGGAAACTCATTAACACAAGCAGATTCTGATATTGAGCTTAGTTAAGTTTACTTTGTGTATCTTATTACTAAGTCACAAACTAGATGCTTATTTCTTATCTGTCAACTTCTGATGTCAGTAAATCTTAAGAATGAACTAAGTGCTGATAAGCCTCACTTATCAAAAGAAAAGAAAAGAATAAAAGTCAGGTACTCCTTTGAGATCTAAAGTAAAAATGTGGAAGGGAAGACCCAAGTGCAATGCTGGTATTAAGTAATATGCATTAGAAAAGCAAAAAAAATTCTTGGTGACTTTCACACTCTATGATTACTGGAGAAATACTCTGATAACAACATAAATTCTGATAAGCAGTCGTGACTCACTTACACTGAGAAGCCACTGTAAAAAGGAATTTCAAAAGATGCATAAAATGAGCACAAACAGTTGAGGTGGACTCATGCATAAATTTTTCTATAGTAGACATCATGACTGATAACATATTTTAAGCATTTTTCTTAGTTATGCCTTATTTCTAAGATGTACTAAAGTTGATCAGACTTTAATCTTTATCTGATATCTTGCTGAATACACACACTTTCACTCCATATGAATGATGAAAATTATTGTGGTGATTAAAATGTTTTTGACAAACAATTAAGTGTCAGTTGCATAAATTTCGAGGACAAGTTCTGATGAAGTTCTGATGATTAAACTCTGAAGAAAATAAGTCAGTATTTGTATGACGAATCACAGAAAAAGATATTCACTTGATGAGTACCGAAGCCATGTTCTGATGACTGTTAAAATCTGATATAAGTTAAGTTCTAATATTAAATCCTGATGAAATCTGTGATGCTTACGTGGCATTTTTCTTTACTTGACTTATTTGTGATAAAATCTGAAACAATCATATTTAAATCAGAATAATTGGGGTGAAATAAAACAATCATAATCATTATGGGTTAGTGGTTAACGTGTATGTCTTGAAAACCTACATGTGCACAGTAATTGTTAATTATTTCCCGTGCCCATTAACTCTGGCTTTAGATCTTTTACTAACTGTTATTATTACACATCAGTCTAGGGAGTCGAGGGATCATTATTTTACTTGTAATTGTTAAATACTCCTCACATCCCTTGGTATTATAGTGCCTATTTAAATGATTGATCATTCATCAATAAAATCACATCTTTTCATTTCTCTCAAATAATGGCACATTATAGTTGGTTTTACTGCTATGGTACAGAAACTGTGACCATTTTTCGAAATGGAATTCCGACTCTATATCCTATCAACAGCGTTCCATTCGACATCTGGATTCAACTTCCATGCAACATTAAAAATGATCTGATGTCTTTCCAAAGAGAAGTTCATCTTTGTATTCTTAAACAGTAGGAGCAAATCATTCATCTTGCTGTTCTCTTTGTTAAAAGTAGGAAGAAGAATTAATTGTCATCCATTCGTTTCTCTTCACCGTCAGCTTTGTCAGTCTTCTTAGACTAGGACTAAGGCTGTTGATGTTAAGAATCTTAGAATAGGACTATCTTGTAATTTTTGCATGTAATTGATAAATTTCATGAAATGTACTCATCTGATATATAAATGAAATTTCCTTTTATTGCAAGATTTGTTCTTTGTTTCTCAAATTATGTGACTGTGCATGTTTTAATTACAATTTGTTAATATTTACTTCATCGATTTTTTAACTTTATCCTGTGATGAATGTTTTGAATTAATAATGGTCAATAATAAATTTTGATTTGAGGACACAATTGAAGCACGGGTTCATGCATCTGAACCGTGATAAATGAAGCTGAGAATGTTACTTCTCAGAAAGATAAAGCAGCTCAAAGTTCTGATACTTTGAAAAGGAAAGTTGTACATTCTGATGCTGTTGAGGCAACTCCTTCATTGGAAAGGAGATTGAAGAAAATGAAGGCAAGGAGGTATTTGGCTAAGGCTATATCAGAAGATACTGAAGAAGTTGAGGAAGGGGATCAGGAATCTCTGATCTCACAAGAACCAATTATCATTGAAGCCCTTCCAGCTCAAGCCAAAGACACTGCTAATGACACAGTTATTACACCTCCTGTCTCTCCTATTAAAGCTACATATGATGCTAAAGAACAGACTGATAATTCTGATATAGATCTTCATAATTTGAATATACCTGAAGTTCTTTATCTGGAAGCTCCATCTACATCAAAGACACCAGCTCTGGAGATAAATTATGTTGATCAGAATTTAGATAATGTAATTCCTGAATCTCCAGTTGCTTCACACACTGTTGAGCTATCAGATCACAATGAGTCTTCCTCAAGTTCTGATGACAGTGTTTCTGCTGAGACTCCAGTACCTATTTTGGGCAAGGAAGAATTGGTGAAGAAATTTGTTGAAAAGGAAGCACTATTCTTTGGGAGGATACTCACAGAGGTGTTGAGTGGACCAAGAAGTGGAATCAATCAGATTTTATTCCATGTTCTAAAATTCTGACAGAGCATATTACAAAAGCTGATGAGTTGCTTACAAATGCTGATTTCAAGACACAACTCAAGATCACAGCTCTGTCTACAAAACATCTTCAAGGTCTACATACTGCTACTCATGGAAAGGTTGATACACTCAGAGAATAATCCGATAAGCTAGATCAAGTGCTCAAGCTTGACAAGAACAGGTATATCAGACCTATTTCTGAGAAAGTTGCAGCCATTGAGAAAACTCAAGAGAAGCAACAGGCCCAAATTGCTGAGGTTCTGGCTAATCAAGCTTCTCAGAAAGCTCAATTGGATGAAATCCAATCTTCAGTTGAACTTCTTCTTTCTCTCTTACTTCCTGATGATGCCAAAAAGGGGGAGAAGGTAGTTAAGTCCAAATGCTCACATACTCAAGAACTGAAGAAAAAGGATGATGAAAGTGATGACTAGGGAAACTCTGAAAAGAGCAGAGGTCAAAGAAAAGTTCAAAGAAAATCTTTTATTCAGAACAAGTCAAGTTATGATGCTGTGAATGCTCAAAGACTGAAGTCAAGTGGTGATAAGCAAAGTCTGATGTCAAGTTCTGATCTTCTGATTCAGTCAGGATCTGAAGACTCTCAGAGGTTTTTGCAAACTCTAAAGTTAAAGGGGAAGCAGACTACTGTTTATTACAAAGATCCTAAAATCTAGACACTTGATGAGGAGATAGCAAGAAGATTATTTCTGAAACACAATCCTGGAATGGATTTGGAAACTCTCAAGGAGGAAGAAGCTAGATTTGTTGCTGAGAAGAGAAATCCTAAGTCTAAAGCTTCTGATGCAAAGAAACCTTTAAGGCCTAAGGAGAAAGGCATTGTGATCAAGGAGAAATCAATAACTGAGGCATCTAAAGCCAAAACAAGATCACAAATTGAGATTGATTCTAAATCAAAAGGAAAAGAAAAGGTTGGTGAACCTTTAAAGAAAAAGAAAAATTCTTCCATTCCAGTCTATCAAACTACATTGCATGATGATGATTTGATAGAAGATGAAACTGTTCAAATTCTGAAAAGAAGAAAGATAAGTGAAGATTCTAAAACAACCTCTGACACTGCTCAAGTTGTTATTTAGAATAAAGGACAGCAAGCTACAGAAGAAATAACAAATTCTGATCAAGTTGATTTGGACAAAATGACAATTACTGATAAGAAGAAGCTGTTATGGAAGAAAGCTACTCCAGTTGAACCAAAATCCAATCTCATGATGAGTCAACTTGCTACATCTGGGTTGAGATCCAAGCAACCTAGAGATACAGCTGGATTAGGTTCTGACGAATAGAAGATTCAAACAGGAGTAGAGGTTACTCTAAAAGATCCTTTTATATTGACAGACAAGCCATATGAACAAATCAAACAAAGACACCTTGACAAGGTGTTGTCTTTTCAAGTTGTGATAGATGCTCATGATAAGGAGAATCTAAAAGAGAAATTGATCTTATTTCTCAATTATGGAAGGACTTATAGATTAGCTGATTCTGATGTATTAAAGAAGTCTATCAGAGAGCTTCAACATATTCATTATCTTCTGGAAGTAAAATATGATGTTACAAGAAGATGGTCAGAATATATTTGAAGGCTACAAGAGATCTATTCAGAATCTCTGGTACAAAGACTTCTCATTACAGTCCAATGATTACTGAAGGTGATTAGAGAGAAATTCATATGCTGAAGAATTCTTTTAAGGTGGAAGTTATTCTGAAAGGAAGATGCTTATGTTATAATGAAAACTCTTCACATCCTAAGGTTATCAGACTTGGTGATGGACTTGAAAGAACATCCATTCAAGCTCTCAGAACTTCCATTTATCAAATTGGTGATAGTAAAGAAGAAGAACTGATGCAGGTCCAAGCACAGTTAGCTGAAGTTCTGAAGAAAGCTGAAGATAATCTAATAAGAGATTTTGTTAAGAATCATTATGGATTCAGATTGATTCAGTGATGCTGGTAAAGCCGGATGTTTTATAAGTTGTAATTATTTGTTTAGTCAAACTCTTATTACATTTGAACTTAAATGTTTTTGACATCATCAAATCTATTAACTTGTACATTCTTGCGTAATTTACAAGTTGGGGGAGATTGTTGAATATATTTGAGATGTCATGTCTAATATGTTTCATGTTTAGTTCTCAAATCTTAACTAACAGGAAATATCAGTTATTACTGGAATCAGGACTTACTGGAAGTCAGAACTTAAGGATATCAGAACTTAGATTATCAAAAGATAATATTAGAAGATGGATATCAGAACTTAAGTACTGGAGGACTTACAGTTAAGGAAGGAAACTGATTTACAGGAAAGAAGATCGAGACTAATACAAGAAGGAGATATGCAAGGAAAGAGTTCGAGGACTAGAAGAATTATAAGATATCTGGTTAATATATTTTAGGAGATAACATTATATTCCATATCAACTAGAAGTTATCTTGTAACAGTGTGTTTGTATAAACACAGACATAGGTTTACTCTATAAGAATTACGATCATTGAGAAGATCATATATTGTAACTTAGCAGCTCTCGTGATATTTATTCATCACTGAGAGAGAACAGTTCCATTGTAATAGAGTCTGTTATATCGAATACATCTGTTTTCTGTTACTTGTGCTTTAAATCGATTTGATTATATTCTACATTGTATTCAACCCCCTTCTACAGTGTTGTGTGACCTAACACATCTTTTACTCATTTTGAGCATGTAAATACGTGATGGAATCCCCTCGAAGAGGAGAACGCATTCCAATAAATACACACCACTAACACATAATGTGTCTCACTCATACAGAGTCTCAAAATGATTCACAACTTAGTCTAAAATACTAAGTTTGTCCAACAATCCCCCACAAATGAGATTGATGGTCCAGTAGCACGCACCACATAGACAGACAGACGTGGAGCTTGACTTGGTGATAATTCCGGCAGTCAGATATAGCATACAATAGGTAGAGAATGCTCCTTGAACCTTTGCTCGAATAAGTATATCGACTTACTGGTAGACAGTATGACGCGATGTCCTTGAACTATTCGACTGTTTGTGTAAATGATGATATACTTATGACTATATCTTTCCTGACTCATTCAGTTCTCATGATTATGTCCATTTTGGCCCTGGAACATCATCCTGGTTCTGCAAGAATTTCTAAAGAATTGTGCCTCACAATTCTCTTTTGAAGCGGCCCCACTTCTATATCACATAGGTGATCTTTATCTTATAGAGTAACCTGTGTTTACTCAACCGAATTCCATGTATTCAAACTTGAAATCCATGCATTCACCAAAGATCATTAAAAGCATAAAGTTTAACCTCGTACCTTACGGGTCTCACTAATTCATCATCAAAGAAATAGGCCAGGGGTTACCCCCACAGTGATTTGGTCATCATGATTTAGTTGTCCCATTGAACCAAGTTCTTGGGATCTCGAGTCAGCAAGGTTGGGTGTCCACCATGACACCCTTACGCAATAGGCAAGGCCTATTCCTCTTGATGATTTTACAACTATCTCTCGGTCTAACTAGATTCCCTTGGCTTAAACAGATTCGCTCAGTTTAACCATCTGGTTAGTGGATCCAGACATTATCATTTGACTTTTTATAGTCAATTCTGATAATTCTCATTGAGAATAGTTGTTTAATGGTATTATGTCCTTTTATTTATTAAAATATTCTCAAGCCTGCATCTACTCCATTTATTTAATGCGAGTAAGGTACAACAACCTCATGAATATTCACGTTACAAACAGAATTCGCCGATGATTAAATATCATTAAATTTATCCACTACCATCTTAATTATCTGTATTAAGTTGGTTTTACCCTTGAGCTTATAGAGCATACATCTCTATATTTAGGTTCAATATTGACTCGATTATGAGTACGGGTGACAAATATTTTACTATCAAACCAGGAAGCAAACACATATCGTGTCACTACCTCTCATTTGAGCAGGTCTAACATCATTCATTAAAACCTATAAGATTTTAATATCATGTTTAAAGAACTTCCCGTAGTTCTTATCATTAGAAATTTAATTACCGAATTTCTCTAAAATATTTACATGGTTCACACGAACCTACATTTCTGGCTCACTACTGGTACAACCAGAAAAGGCCCAAGAAAGAACATAAATTTTCAATAGAACCCCACATTCAGTGATCCTTGATCAATTGATGCGTTAGAATTAACAACTTTTCGGATTCTCTCCGAAGTTCAACATAAATAGCTGGTATCAATATTCGCTGTATTAAGTATCACATGGATCACTATAATAGGCTCGTGTGTCACTGCCACAGCAGACCGACACCGACACCAATCTTGTACGATATAGACATTATTATATATATTGAATATATAACTAATTCACATGAACACTTCTAATTCTTAAATCACAAAGCATATAAGAATTAACAATTAAATTAGGAGAAGGGTTTGAGAAAACAAATAGAGATTGGATTTAATCTCGAGTCCAGAAAACTGACTCTTTAAAACAGTTTCGCCCCGCACCATCCGTGTTTAGCGACCTGCTTCCCAGGATAAAATGAGATACTGTTATAATCGATAAATCGAAAATACTCTCAGCGAACTTGAATTGAGCCTGAGAACTATCACCGGAATATTGGGGAAAATTAAGACTGAAGAGACCGAGAATTAAAGAGACGACTCTTATTTCCTCGACTTAATAAAACTGGTGCCTTAAGACCCTATATATAAAGAGAGTTTTGAAAGGACTTATTTTCTATTCGATGAGGTACATGGTATTTATTAGAAAAACCAAGGAATAGGTTTGTGCTACTCTCGATGTGGTACAAAACCCACTTTTCACATTAAAAGGTCACACTTTGGAACATCAGTTCTCATTCACCTTTTACTCATTTTGAGCGTGTAAATACGCATTGGAATCCCCCTCGAAGAGGAGAATACGTTCCAATAAATACACACCACTAACACATAATGTGTCTCACTCATATAGAGTCTCGAAATGATTCACAACTTAGTCTAAAATACTAAGTTTGTCCAATAAAAAGTTCTATGGAGACCACATTTTTATCGGAGATCACCTATGTTCTATAATCAAAATACTATAAAATATATTATTTTATGAAATATGTTCTATGAAAATCACTAATTTATTGAAATTATTGAAGATCGTTTAAGTTTAATAAGTATAATGTATATGTTCTGCAATTTGAACAAATGTTCTGCAAACTAAACATATTTTGTAGAATAAAACTTTTTGTGATGTTCTACATGCGGTACATTTATAATATTCAAGATTTTGAATAAAATAGTGATTTTTGTAGAACATTATTCGCAAAATAATACGTTTTGTAATGTTTTTATGTAAGATTTTAGTTGCACAACATAAGTGGTCTCCGTGGTATCTAACGAAAATGTGGTCTACATAGAACTTGACTCATAAAAAGTAATATTAAGTAATTCAAAATGTGTACCTAAATAATTAAAAAGAAGCATGGAGCATGTGCTGCAGACTATTTTTAAACAGGACATGCAAACTCGTCTCTATATTATTTATTTCATCTAAATATTACAAAGAAAATTCTAATTTAAGATGGACTATATAGTTGGTTGGGAGAGCCACGTAAAATGCCTATTATTGTGTTATCTTAACAACAAAAAAGAGGGTGGGGGACACGAGCTTCACCAACTTGGCCACTCTGTTTAGTTTGTTTTTTTGATCAATTTGACAAAGCATCGAATGCTCTAAAAATAGATAGCTCTGTGGATCTCCATCTCTATTATCTTGCAGGTTGCTGAATTAATATTAGGTCCTATTTGTCGTTTCCCCAGGACTAACAATATTTTTTACAAATATGTTGGACTCGTAACTTTTTATCTTAAGGATTGTTTCGTCATCCCATAATACTAGTTTTTTTAATATTTTAACGATATATTTTTTATTATTTATTATCAATATAGAAATGTTGATTCTTATTCACATTCATTAAATTTTATTTACTTTTCAAGAAGGATAACTTTTTTTAAAAAAAAAATTGAAATTTAAAAGTGAACGTATATTATATGAGATTTTTTTTTTCAAAAGATTGGGACGAGATAATAAAATGTAAGATAAAAATTAAAAAGTAGTGTTCCGAGTATCAAATTGAATATTAAAATTTAGTTCAAAATGATATGCTACTAGTGACTTGGTAATTTGAGATGTGTATATTGATGATTTTTTTTTAATTTAGGAAATTTATTATTATTAATTGAGTTATAGTCAATAAAAAGATAATTTATGTTATTTCATATACGTTATCAGAATCAATTTGAGATATGTACAATTATTCTAAATTAAATTCATAAATTAAGATAGCATTGAAGTTTAAGTTTCTGCCTCTGCCACTTGGCACGAGATCAGCTTGTGGTTTAATTAATCATTTTTTCAATGATGTACTCGTGGGTATATACTGAGGAGTTTGGTGTCAAAATTTTGATTCAATCTTTTCTAATTATCAAATTTTGATTCAGCTTATGAATTAAACATTAATAAGGATGACACATTGTATGCCTCTAGTATAATTTATAATATATAATTAAAGAAATTATATTACACTGTACTTTATTCATGAAAGATTTAATCGATCACCCATTTAATTATTATTATTTGGGTAGCATTGATGTATTACTAGATGCCACTCATTGTTTATGATTTTAAATTAAATTTAAAATTTGTTGCCAACATAATGATAACCTATAGGGTCACACACAAATAATGCTTGAACGATTATTTAATTTAATTTTGTTTTAAATTAAATTAAATTTATTAAAAATATTTATAATATTAATTAAAATACTTAATTAATTAGATATATAATGATATTCAGATTTACTAATATTAATTATAAAATTCAGTTATTAAATAATTAAGTGAGACTTAGTTATTATACAAAATGAAATTTCAAATGTAATTTAATAACGCATGATGTCGTTTGACTCGTCTGTAAGGCATTTGACTTAATTATTAACCAACTGATAAGTGGCATTTTATACCACTTAGAACATCTTAAAATAGCTTAAATTGGTGCCTTGAAATCAAGTATTTTGTGTATTTGATGCATTTTTCTAGTGTTTGTGCATTTCAGGGTATTAGTTGCATTTCGGAGGAGTAATCATCAAGAATAAGCCTTTGCATGTGTTCACCATTGCGAGAGGAAGGAAATGGGCAGATTACGGCGAAGAAACGGAGCAAACTCAGGATTTTTCCAGTAGGGTCCTGAGCGCCCGCTCAGCTATGCTGAGCGGCCGCGCAGGAAGCTGAGCGCCCGCTCAGCTATGCTGAGTGGCCGCGCAGGGTCGGAAAAAAAGATAATTTATTTTAAGACTTCTACTTCTGTTTGGCTTCCACTTCTATGTAATCTGAGTTTTATGGGACTATTATATAAGTAGATTTGGAGACGTTTTCATGAGGTTGGATCGTGGAATTAAGCAAGGAGCGAAGGAGATAAGGAAGAAGACCGTTTTAGCACACAACAACGAAGAGGAAGCATATTTTCTTGTGATTCTTATTTCGTTGTAACGTTGGATGCTAGTTTTCTTACTTTGAACTTAGTTACTCTTGTGATGTACTCTGATTTAATATAATTAGTTTAGTTATTATTTTCTTGTGTTTGTTTATCATGATTTCATGTGAACCCATGATGATGATAAGTGATATTATGGGCTAATCGTGATCATGGGGTCGTAACGGATTTGCTATGGAATTTTTTAGTTAATTGTTTAATACTTTAGTGTGTGATGATTGTATGATATCTAGTATTGGTTGTGCGTATTCGTCTTATGTGCGTCGCGAACATATAAGATAGGGTGTTAATCTCTTGTGAAGCGACGGTGGATCTTGAGATTTAGAACTTGCCATGCTAGCATAGGTTCATGTATGATGTTACATGATTAGTGGGTAACTCTAACAGTTTTATTTTTCCTGTGTAATCAAAAGGAATGACTTGTGCTTAAATCGTTGTGTCGTCAATTTCTGCAGACATATAGGAACTCAACATAATTGATGCCTATTCAACTTCTATCTTAATTGTGGATGCTTGGTAGAATGGTATGAGTACAATGAAAGTTGGCTTTTATCAGTTTCTTGTTATTCGATTAATATCATCACTGTCACATGCTAAGATAATAACAATAACTATTGAAGGAAGTAATAATGAAGTTGTGATCTCATGAATGTTTTAATATTGTTAATTGAAGTGTTATTTAAGTGATAAACTAAGTAATTATTTGTAGTTAATATTTAGTCAACAATTATAAGTGTTAGTGTTTTAACATTGAGGAGTTATCGTACGTTGGTGCGTGAGTTTAATTAAACAATAATTAGTCCGAGTCTCTGTGGGAACGAATTAGAAAGTATTCTATATTACTTGCGAACGCGTATACTTGCGTGAATATTAGCGCGTATTTCTGCCCTAACAAGTTTTTGGCGCCGCTGCTGGGGACTCGGCGTAATTGTTTAGTTTATGTACTTACCATCATTGGTCATTAGGACTCAGTGATTAGGACGTAGTTGTTACTTATTGTTTCTGGTTGTGTTTCAGGTACTTAAGCGAGCTTTTATGCAAACTCGTTCTCGTACTCGCAAGAGGACTTTAGATACAGCTGAGGAGACAGACGAAGTTCTTGATATTCCGGAGAAGATAGATTTTGAAGATTCGGATTCAGGAACTGAGCAGAAAGAACCAGTAATCATGGGTGATCGTATTGTTCAGGCTGATCCAGCTCTTATGGACTTTTCTCGGCCTAAAATTGATGACATTCAGTCAAGCATTCTTCATCCGGCTATTCAAGCTAACACCTTTGAAATCAAGCCGGGCACTATTCAGATGGTGCAGAATTCTGTTTCTTTTGGAGGAGCTGCGACTGAAGACCCCAACATGCACATAAGGAATTTTGTCGAGATCTGCAGCACTTTCAAGTATAATGGCGTGACTGATGAGGCTATCAAGCTGAGGCTTTTCCCATTCTCACTGAGGGACAAAGCTAAGGACTGGTTACATTCTGAACCAGCTGGGTCCATCACTACGTGGCAAGATCTTGCGCAAAAGTTTCTGGTGAAGTTTTATCCGATGGCAAAGACTACTGCTATGAGGAGTGCTCTTACTCATTTTGCGCAGCAACCGACAGAATCTATGTGCGAAGCTTGGGAACTCTACAAGGAAATGTTGAGAAAGTGTCCACATCATGAAATGCCCGATTGGATGGTGATCACTGGTTTCTATAATGGTTTGGGGGCCCAATCTCGGCCCATGCTCGATGCAGCAGCTGGAGGCGCCTTATGGGCCAAAAGCTATACTGAGGCTTATAATCTTATCGAGACTATGGCTGCAAATGAGCATCAAAACCCAACTCAGAGGATGATGCCTGGGAAGGTTACAGGTATTCTGGAAGTCGATGCAGCCACCGCTATTACAGCGCAGCTCCAGGCGCTGTCAATGAAGGTTGATTCTCTAGCTACATATGGAGTTAATCAAATAGCTATGGTTTGTGAACTTTGTGCAGGTTCTCATGCTACGGATCAGTGTTCTCTTGTCAATGAATCTGTTCAGTATGTGAATAATTATCAGTGACAACAGCAGCCTGTGCCAGCTACTTATCATCCTAACAATAGAAATCATCCAAATTTCAGCTGGGGTAATAATCAGAATGCTATTCAGCCACCATATCAGCAAGGTGTGAGTAAACTGTTTAATCCACCTGGATTCCAGCAACCACAGCAGTATGCTCAAAGGCAATCATATCCTCAACAGGGAAGTGCAGCTGCACCTACTAGTGCTGATTTTGAGGAACTTAAGCTGTTATGCAAGAGTCAGGCGGTTTCTATCAAGACCTTGGAAAATCAAATTGGTCAAATAGCCAATGCAGTGCTCAATCGTCAACCTGGCACACTTCCCAGTGACTCGGAAGTACGAGGAAGGAAGCAAGCTAAAGAGCAAGTCAAGGCTATTACCTTAATGTCTGGGAAAGTTGCTGATGCTGAAAAGGCAAAAGAAGGAGAAGCTGAAGTTAGAGATGAAGAAGCTAAGCAAAAGGAGAAAGCGGCAGAACCAAGGAAGACTACTATTGAACACACTCTGCCTGAGGGTAATACAGGGGAGAAACAGCTCTATCCTCCACCACCTTTCCCTAAGAGATTGCAGCAGAAAAATCTGGATAAACAGTTCGGTAAGTTTCTGGAGGTGTTCAAGAAACTTCACATCAATATACCTTTCATTGAGGCTCTAGAGCAAATGCCTAGTTATGCGAAGTTTATGAAGAGTATTCTTTCAAGGAAGGTGAAACTGGATGACCTTGAGACCGTTGCTCTAACGGAAGAATGCAGCGCTGTTCTGCAACAAAAGTTACCTCCAAATCTTAAAGATCCAGGTAGCTTCACCATTCTTTGCACCATTGGCAAGTTGTCGTTTGGCAAGTGCCTTTGTGATTTGGGAGCAAGCATCAATCTGATGCCGTTGTCGATCTTCAAAAAGTTGGATTTGCCTGATCCAAAACCCACATACATGTCTCTGCAATTGGATGATGGTTCTATTACTTACCCAAGGGGCATAGTGGAGGATGTGCTAGTCAAGCTGGATAAGCTCTTCTTTCCTGCAGATTTTGTTATTCTGGATTTCGAGGAAGATAAGAAGATTCCCATAATCTTGGGAAAACCTTTCTTGGCTACTGGTCGTACCTTGATAGATGTGCAGAAAGGTGAACTTACTATGCGGGTACAAGATCAGGATGTGACCTTCAACGTGTTCAAGGCAATGAAATTCCCTACAGAAGACGAGGAGTGCTTAAAAGTGGATGTGATTGATTCTGCGGTTACTTCAGAACTCGATCACATGCTAATGTCTGATGCATTGGAAAAGGCCTTAGTGGGGGATTTTGACAGTGATGATGAAGATGGCAACGAGCAATTATAATATCTGAATGCTTCTCCCTGGAAGCGAAAGCTGGACATGCCGTTTGAATCTCTTGGTACTTCTGACCTCAAGAATGCTGAAGGAAAGCTCAAACCATCAATAGAGGAAGCACCTACCTTGGAGCTCAAGCCATTACCTGAACACTTGAGGTATGCTTTTTTAGGTGATGCATCTACTTTACCTGTTATTATTGCATCTGACCTTTCAGGTAGTGAGGAAGACAAGCTCTTAAGGATTTTGAGAGAATTTAAATCAGCTATTGGATGGACCATAGCAGACATCAAAGGGATCAGCCCTTCATATTGTATACATAAAATTCTGCTAGAGGAAGGTAGTAAGCCAACTGTTGAGCAGCAGCGCAGACTTAATCCTATCATGAAGGAGGTGGTAAAGAAAGAAATTCTGAAATGGCTGGATGCAGGCATCATTTATCCTATTTCTGACAGTTCTTGGGTGAGCCCCGTACAATGTGTGCCTAAGAAAGGAGGTATTACTGTGGTAGCAAATGAGAAGAATGAGCTCATCCCCACTCGAACAGTTATAGGATGGAGAGTATGCATGGATTATCGAAAGTTGAACAAAGCCACGAGGAAGGATCACTTCCCTCTCCCATTCATTGATCAGATGCTTGACAGGTTGGCTGGTCATGACTATTATTGTCTTCTGGATGGCTATTCAGGGTATAATCAGATTTGTATTGCACCAGAGGATCAGGAAAAGACCACCTTCACGTGTCCATTTGGCACGTTCACTTTTCGCAGAGTTTCGTTTGGGTTATGTGACGCACCGGCCACTTTTCAGAGATGTATGATGGCGATATTCTCTGACATGATTGGAAATAATGTCGAGGTGTTCATCGACGACTTCTCCGTCTTTGGACATTCGTATGATGAATGTTTGAATAATCTTTGTGCCGTACTCAAAAGGTGCGTGGAAACTAATTTGGTGCTCAATTGGGAGAAATGTCATTTTATGGTGCGTGAAGGCATTATTCTTGGGCATAAGGTCTCTAGCAAGGGTCTGGAGGTGGACAAGGCCAAGGTGGAAGTCATTGAAAATCTCTCACCACCTATTTCTATGAAAGGAATCCGTAGTTTTCTTGGTCATGCGGGTTTTTATCGGCGGTTCATCAAGGACTTTTCGAAGATATCTAAGCCGTTGTGCAATTTGCTTGAGAAAGATGTGCCTTTCAAATTTGATGATGAATGTTTGGTGGCATTCGAGACTCTCAAGAAGAGTTTGATCACTGCACCAGTTATTACAACACCAGATTAGACAGAGCCGTTTGAGATGATGTGTGATGCGAGTGATTATGCGGTAGGTGCAGTTCTGGGGCAGCGCAAGAATAATATCTTTCATGTGGTCTACTATGCGAGTAAGACCTTAAATGGGGCCCAAATGAACTACACCACTACGGAGAAGGAGCTCTTGGCTATAGTCTTTAGTTTCGAGAAATTTCGATATTATCTGCTTGGGACAAAAGTGACAGTATTCACTGATCATGCGGCCATTCGCTATTTGGTTTCCAAGAAGGATTCGAAGCCGAGACTCATTCATTGGGTGCTCTTACTTCAGGAATTTGAGTTAGAGATCAAGGATCAAAAAGGTACTGAGAATCAAGTAGCTGACCATCTCTCTAGGTTGGAGAATCCCGAGTCTACTTCACAAGATAAGACATTGATCAATGAATCTTTTTCGGATGAGCAGTTGTTCGCAGTTCTGGAGGAAGAGCCATGGTTTGCAGATATTGTAAACTATCTTGTCAGCAATATAATGCCTCCTAATTTGACCTCAGCTCAAAAGAAGAAGTTTCTGCATGAGGTGAAGTTGTATATGTGGGATGAACCATATTTGTTTAGACAGGGAGCTGACCAGATCATCAGGAGATGTATCCCGTTCTGTGAGACGGAGGGGATATTACGAGACCGCCACTCCACAGTTTATGGTGGACACTATGGTGGTGAGAAGACGGCAGCTTGTATTCTGCAAGTAGGTTTTTTCTGGCCTACTTTGTTTTAGGATGCTCATCAGTTTGTTTTAAGGTGTGATCGTTGCCAAAGAGTGGGAAATTTGACGAGAAAGGATGAGATGCCGTTAAATGTGATGCTTGAAGTCGAGGTCTTTGATGTTTGGGGAATCGATTTCATGGGGCCTTTTGTCTCGTCCTGCAATAATCAGTACATCTTGCTGGCAGTCGATTATGTCTCAAAATGGGTAGAAGTCAAAGTTCTACCGACAAATGATGCAAAGGCAGTGCTGAATTTTCTTCATAAGCAGATTTTCACAAGGTTTGGAACATCTCGGGTAATCATAAGTGATGAAGGGTCGCATTTTTGCAACCGTAAGTTCACTTCTATGATGCAGCATTATAATGTGAATCATCGAGTTGCTACTACCTATCATCCGCAAATAAATGGTCAAGCGGAAGTGTCTAACAGAGAGATCAAGCGCATTCTAGAGAAGGTTGTTTGTCCGTCAAGGAAGGATTGGTCTTTAAAGCTCGATGAAGTTGTTTGGGCTTACAGAACAACATACAAAACTCCACTTGGTATGTCCCTGTTTCAGTTGGCGTACGGTAAGGGATGTCATTTACCTACGGAGCTTGAGCATAAGGCCTACTGGGCGTTGAAAAAGTTGAACCTGGATTTAGATGCAGCTGGTAAGAAGAGAATGCTTCAGCTTAATGAACTTGATGAATTTCGACTTCAAGCGTACGAGAATAACAAAATGTACAAGGAAAATATGAAGAGGTGGCACAATAGGAAGCTACATCCTAAGTTATTCGTGTCGGGGCAAAAAGTTCTCTTATTCAACTCTCGTCTCCAACTTTTTCCTGGGAAGTTGAAATCAAGGTGGTCTGGACCTTTTATTGTCAAAACTGTGTTTCCACATGGAGCGGTGGAAATTTTTGAGAATGATCCGGACCAAGCATTCAAGGTTAATGGTCAGCGATTGAAGCACTACTATGGGGACATGGCCAACCGAGAAGTGGTTAGTGCCATTTTATTGACTACTTGAGAAAGGTACGCAACGTCAAGCTAATGACGAAAAAGAAGCGCTGCATGGGAGGCAACCCATGATTTGTTGTTACAGGAACCCTTAGAAGTTAATAGCCTATCCAAAAACACAAAAAAATCAGGAAAACGGGACTGAAATTTTTTTTTTCCAGTGACCCCCTGAGCGCCCGCTCAGCTCTGCTGAGCGACCGCTCAGCAAGCTGAGCGCCCGCTCAACTTTGCTGAGCGACCGCTCAGGGGTCAACTGCCAGAATTTTTTTTAAGTTCAGAGAAAAAAAAAATCAGAAAATTAAAAAAACCAAACACAGCCCATAAACCCACAACTTCTTTCCTAATACCCCATGATTTCATCCCTCAACCCCACTCTTTATCTAATTTTAACCTAACCCACACCCTATATATACATACACCTATCCTACACATCCCCCACAAACTTTTTACACTCAAACTCTCTCCCAAACACAAAAACTCAGTTCTTAAACACTTTTATTCAAGATTCAATGGCACCCAAGAGAGCACGAACTATTGATAGCAGCAGCACAGTCCCTACTGCTGATTCATCGAGGGGTACTGCTGCAAGGCCTTGGTTGAATGACAGAGCTGCGGAGGAGGAGTACACTAGGCTTTTGGGGAAGCCGATTCTGAAAGAGAGAGGGTTTTTGCCATCGGGGAGGGATGGTGAGTTGCTACCTATGATTGCAGAGAAGGGGTGGATAGCTTTTTGTAAGTCGCCCGAAGCAGTGCCGATGAGTGTGGTTCGCGAGTTCTATGCGAACGCGAAGGCCGAGAAGAATGGGTTTTCTGTGGTCCGAGGGCTGACGGTTGATTATCACCCAGCGGCGATTCGTCGTGTGATTGGGCAGCGAGAGAGGAAGCCCGAGGAGGAGAACTGAAATGAGAAGACTGCTGAGGATTTCGATTTGGATCTGATTTGTGCTACTCTATGTAGGTCGGGCACAGTTTGGACCTTCAAGACCGGCACTAATGAGTATCGTCACTTTCCGGCGATCGCTATAAACAGGTATGCCCGTGCATGGAATGCATTTATTTGTGCTAATATTTTGCCTTCTTCGCATGCACACGAGGTAACAGTTGAGAGAGCACAGTTGTTGTGGGGAATTCTTAATGAGGAGTACTATGTGGACCTTGGTGAGTTTATCTACCAAGGAATTCTTAAGTTTTTGAGGGAAGCTAAGCACATGAACATCCCTTATACATCCACGGTCACGAAGCTTTGCCGAGCAGTGGGAGTGAACTGGCCGGCTCATGAGCAGTTGCAGTTGCCGGCCGCTCCGATTGATTCTGGGACTCTGAATGGGATGCAGGAGTGGACCGGTGGTGAGCCAGAGGAGCATGGGCTGGGTTATCGTCTTCCAGGAGGGCATCCAGCACGAGGTGCTACTATGGCTAGGCCTAGGCGTGATGAGGCTGGTTCTTCAAGAGCTCAGGAGGGTGCTGGGAAGGCTGATGCCCAGTATAGGAGGCTTTCACGGCGGATGGATGCCATGTATGAGACACATAGCAGGTTCGCTCAGGAGCTCACCCTTGCGTTAGGGACTGCATTTTGGGGCCTTGGAGCTGATATCCAGTGGCCAATTTTTAGTGAGGACTCTGCATACCCGCCGCCTGATACTCCACCCACTGAGGGTGATGATGATGATGACTCCGAGTAGGTATACCCTGTGTTCCTTTCTACTACCTTCACTGGGGACAGTGAAGATTTTTAGTTTGGGGGTGGTAGTTAAGAAATATTTTATGTGTGTCATATAGTTGTATATTTATGATAGTTTAGTTCATATAGTTGCATAATTTTTGTCATATAGTTTTTTTTTTATTTTTTAATAGCTTTATTTGTTTATCATGTCATATAGCTCATGCATATACCATGATCCCTTTTGCGATGATTTATCGACTGATTTGTGATATTGATGCGAGTGTAGTGATAGCATTAAAGTGATATTAAGTCGTGTAGGTTGATATACATGCTAGAAGCACTTGTATTTTCACTAAGTCTTAGAGAATGCTTAAGGGCTAGATTGTTGTTATGATCTGATTGTTTTCGAGGATAATCTATTTATTATGCTTAGAATTTGATAATAGGTTCTTAGTGATAAAGGCATGAAAAAGAAAAAAAATGGAGTAAAAATGGAATTTGTTGCTAGTTGTGGCTAGGCGTAAAATGGCTAGTAGCCGGCTCGCATGCTATGTGAGTAGTCTAGGGTTGAGCAAGATGGAGTGAAACGCACTTGCTCAGAAATTTTGAAAAAAAAAATAAAAAAAAAGAAAAAAAAATTGTGATTATGCATAATTGATCACGAGTGGGCTCTTTGGTATTCGAGTTATTAAGTTCTTAGGGGACTTTGTGCCTAGTGACCTAAGGCTTTTAGAGTCTGGGATCCGCTAACCTAACGCTCGCTACATGAATACCATTGTATAAGTCTTTTGTGGACCTCACTCATTGCACGGTCAAATAAGCGTTGTTGTCGTGAATAAAAAGCATGATTCCGTAATAAGCTCCAGAATTCTTGTAGTGTTATATGTCACTTTGTGCCTAGAATTTTTATTCTTTGTATAATCATGTGATTGCCTTGATGATAGTTGAGTCATAATAACTGGTCTAGTTCCGAAGCATATCTGTTAAGCATTTGCACCCACCACGTTTATGGCTGTATGTTTGTTTACATGATTTTATTGATCTTTAGTCGCCTAACTGCATTTGTTGAGATATTGCAATTTGGTTGGTTTGTTCGTAGTAAGGGGGATCGCTGTATTTCATATAGATTGCATTCATGCATGTTTTTATTTGTTTTTGAGTCTGTGACGCTTGAGGACAAGCATCAATTTAAGTTTGGGGGTGTGATAAGTGGCATTTTATACCACTTAGAACATCTTAAAATAGCTTAAATTGGTGCCTTGAAATCAAGTATTTTGTGTATTTGATGCGTTTTTCTAGTGTTTGTGCATTTCAGGGTATTAGTTACATTTTAGAGGAGTAATCATCAAGAATAAGCCTTGGCATGTGTTCACCATTGCGAGAGGAAGGAAATGGGAAGATTACGGTGAAGAAACGGAGAAAACTCAGGATTTTTCCAGTAGGGTCCTGAGCGCCCGCTCAGCTATGCTGAGCGGCCGCGCAGGGTCGGGAAAAAAGATAATTTATTTTAAGACTTCTACTTTTGTTTGGCTTCCACTTCTATGTAATCTGAGTTTTATGGGACTATTATATAAGTAGATTTGGAGGCGTTTTCATGAGGTTGGATCGTGGTATTAAGCAAGGAGCGAAGGAGATAAGGAAGAAGACCGTTTTAGCACAGAGCAACGAAGAGGAAGCATATTTTCTTGTGATTCTTATTTCGTTGTAACGTTGGATGCTAGTTTTCTTACTTTGAACTTAGTTACTCTTGTGATGTACTCTGATTTAATATAATTAGTTTAGTTATTATTTTCTTGTGTTTGTTTATCATGATTTCATGTGAACCCATGGTGACGATAAGTGCTATTATGGGCTAATCGTGATCATGGGGTTGTAACGGATTTGCTATGGAATTATTTAGTTAATTGTTTAATACTTTAGTGTGTGATGATTGTATGATATCTAGTATTGGTTGTGCGTATTCGTCTTATGTGCGTCGCGAACATATAAGATAGGGTGTTAATCTCTTGTGAAGCGACGATGGATCTTGAGATTTAGAACTTGCCATGCTAGCATAGGTTCATGTATGATGTTACATGATTAGTGGGTAACTCTAACAGTTTTATTTTCCCTGTATAATCAAAAGGAATAACTTGTGCTTAAATCATTGTGTTGTCAATTTCTGTAGACATATAGGAACTCAACATAATTGATGCCTATTCAACTTCTATCTTAATTGTGGATGCTTGGTAGAATGGTATGAGTACAATGAAAGTTGGCTTTTATCAGTTTCGTGTTATTCGATTAATATCATCACTGTCACATGCTAAGGTAATAACAATAACTATTGAAGGAAGTAATAATGAAGTTGTGATCTCATGAGTGTTTTAATATTGTTAATTGAAGTGTTATTTAAGTGATAAACTAAGTAATTATTTGTAGTTAATATTTAGTCAACAATTCTAAGTTTTAGTGTTTTAACATTGAGGAGTAATCATACGTTGGTGCGTGAGTTTAATTAAACAATAATTAGTCTGAGTCTCTGTGGGAACGAACTAGAAAGTATTTTATATTACTTGCGAATGCGTATACTTGCGTGAATATTAGCGCGTATTTCTGCCCTAACACCAACCACATTTACTTTATTGTAGTTTACATATATGTGCTCATATGATGAATGTATGTGTAGAGTAGTTTAATAACGAATGCTTAATTTGATTAAGGGTGTATGTATTAGATACGACATTCATGTCATGCTTGTTACACAAGATAAAATTAGTAACAATTTAAGATTTTAAAATAAAAAATGATATGAGATTCTCGTGTTTATGAAACATGAAATAAAATATTAATATTCTTTATTTCCAACATGGGGGATTTTGTCAAAAGCGGGTTCATTGAACTTGTAAGATTGTGGATTTTAGCGAGACTGTTGGTGACTCTCTCACTACCTGGAAATCAAACCATTGACGAATATTGATTTGAAGATTTTATTCAAGAAAAATTGAGAATCTTTTTATGATGGGATCATGATCATTTTAAAATTAAAAATACCCTAAAGTTAATATTAAGTTAATCAGATGTCTTCCAATGAGTCCAATGCGCTAACCCTAGATCGATAGGGAGTCGGTTCACCAAAAAGAAGTACTTTCATCAATTATGAGAGATGTTTTGATGTATATTGATACTTTTTTACTATTAGGTTTGACTTAACTAAGTTACCACAATATGATTGTGAACTTAGAGGCATAGAGTTTCACGAGATTCATTAGATAAATATGAATAAATGTTGCTCCACCAAGAGTTATATAGTTGATATATTTGACAAATGTTGTCCACCTAAAGAATCATTATTTAGGAGAAAAATCAAAGCTAACCTAACGCATGGTGAAATATGGATCTTGTCTCACTAGAAAGGATATAGAAGATAGTCTTTCCCGAATTAATAGTTAGGGCTATTGATTTGATAAAAATAGTGGGAGATATATATTTAATATATATGAATAAACACCTGACATAATTTAATGATCATCTATAGACCAATTTATTTTATGCACTTTAATATTGTAGATATCAAATGACAAATAACACAAATAACTTCTCTATGTAATTGTCCTTGAGAAAGACAAGCTGGCATGAAATAATTTGCTCGGCTGACATGTGAACTTGAGGATTGTCCTCAGGTTCAAGGATGTGAGTCAAACCCCTCCCTTATTTTTTTCTAGCTGAGAATGAAATATGTGTTGAACAAAATGCTTACCAGAAGCAAATTGATTATGCAACTGTTGTTTCATGTCTCATGCTTGCAATAATGGGCGTTGAGCTTTAAAAGAAAAAAATATATATTGATGTTTATGATGTGATTGAGCACCTTCAAAGGATGTTTGAAGGATAGGCTCATCAAGAAAGATTTGACAATAATAAGGAAATATAAATTTGCACAAATGGGAGAATGAGATCCGGTTGGACCAAATGTTCTAAAGATGATAGGTATATGTACCTTGATATTTTGGGTTTCAAGATTGTTCTAAAGACTCGGCTTGATTTGATTAAGCAATCTTTGAACAAATTTCATTCTCAGTTTGTTATGAACAAAATGAATGAGATAGACAAAACACCCACTGAGTTGTGTGGCATGTTTAGAACTGCTAAAAATAACATGGTAAAGGCATGAACTAGGTATATACTTATGTTGTACACATGAAATGAAAATGGGAAAGGAAAGTGGATAGACAAGGTTAAGATTTGATTATAGTCAGTTCCAAACCAGAGTCCAATCCTAAGGGGGATTTTGAAGCTTATTAGTGGTGTTACTAAAGAAGAAAATTGTCACTTCTATGGTAATAACCGGATGATTGGAAGTTAAACTGTCGAGCTTATTTGGAAGATCTAAAAAAGAAGACCATCAATGGTCAATCTTCATGTATCGGTTTAGAATTGGAGCAAAAGTTGTTGCTCTAGTTGGAGTAACTCGGTACCTAATTCTGTCTATAAAGCGAAGTTGAGAACTTGGTAAATTGTTAATACGTGCCCACTTTTAGCGGAGACATTATATCAATTTCTTGTCAGGACAAGAAAGGTTTTTCATTTTATTAAATAAACAACAGTTGTTTATTCTATTTCATGATAAGGCTTATAATGTTACACAGTTAGTTAACAATTTATATGTTCTAAGATTACTCAAATCAAACATTACCTCTAGCATTGTTGTTAAACCATATTATGAGAAACGCAATTCTGAATTACATATAGATGGATACTTGGATAGGTTTGATTTTGAATCATACGAAAGATGTGAACCTTGTCTCATTATCAAAATGACTAAAGTCTTTTTTACCCAATAAGGTGCAAGGGTCACCGAACAATTAGGAATTATACATTGTGATGTATGTGGTCGAATGCGTAAGATGGTAACGGGTGGCTTACATTACTTCAAAATGTTTATTGATGACTTCAGTGGATATGGATATATATGTCTTGGGAAGAACAAATTCGATTCTTTTGAAGTGTTCAAAGAATATAAGGCCGAATTAGAAAAGTAAATAGGGGAATGTATAAAAGTTTTATGATCAGATCAAGGAGGAGAATACTTAAGCCTCAAAGTCAAGAGGTTCTTGAAGGAGTGTGATATTGTATCATAACTTACTCCTTATTGTAATAACCCCAATTTTTGGGAAATTTTGAAACCCTTATGAATAGTGTTTTTGCTGAATGAGAAAACTTTTCATGCCACACTATGTAGGGGTTCTGTTATTGATCTTCTGGGATATTATTAGTACTCTATGTGGTATATAAGTGTATGTAAAGATCGTCAGAATCCAATTTCCGAACACTTTGATTTTTCCCGAAAATCCACAGATACGGAAAGAATTGAGAAAAAGGTAACAGGATAAAAAGGATTTAAATTAAAGGATTATAAGAGAGGATCATAAAAAGGAATATAATGTATTGAGATAGGTTAAGGGAGCCTAAGTAATAAGATCCCGGGTATGATCCCTCAAACGATAAACGAAAATGAAAGTTAAGCGAACCGTATAACAGATCAGCGGTCATTAGGCAAACAATTAGGAAGTTAATCAAAGGGATTAGAGAGGATGATGTCACCCAACCAATGAGAAGAGGACAAGGAGGGGTGGATGACATCATGAGGATGACACAAGCATGACATGGGAAGGAAGGAGATGTGGTGACTTTTTAACCACACAAACTCAAGGGCAACAAGGTAATTAACTAAAAACAACACAAAAATCAACTAACCAAGCAAACATTTCATTTTTCATCAAAACAAAACACAAAAATCTCTTTCTTCCCAAGCTAGCTCTCGGCCCATTTCTTAAAAATTGAAGATCCAAGCTCCACCACTTACTATTTAGCAAGGTAATTATCTAAGCTTCCCCATGGATAGTTACATACTCCCTATAAGTTTAAGCTTCTAATTCCAAGCCAATTTTTCTATAAATCATGAAAGAAGATGGTGAATAGTGTTTTTCAAGAACTAAAATTTGTGTTCTTGAAGTTTTGTTTAGATTAAGCTTGGATAAGGACTTTAAGGGTGATTCCAAGCCATTCTCTTGATTCTCCACTCTCCAAGGAAGGTATAAACTACAAACCCTAGCTTTAGTTTTGAGTAATTAGGATTGAATATGTTTGATATAGTATATGTGAAGCATGATGCTTGATTGTTTGAAGTTTGGTTGAGTTGTAGAGATGTTGGTTTTATGGTATTGTTGGAGTTGTAAATCTTGATAATTAGTTAAAGAACCTAATAAAGCTTTTAGTTCATGTGGGGAATAAGTATAATGGTTAATGTGGATTGTTGGGCTGTTATGATGTGGTTTGGATGGATGTTGGTTGTATGATTGATTTGGGGTTGAATTGTGGTTGGTTTTAATGGTTTAAATTTGGGAAATCACGTAAACATAGCCTCGTAACGTCCGATTTTCTTTAGACTGTTTTTGTGCATAACATTAGGACCCGAAACCCCCTGCTAGATTATGACCACTGCCATGTTTAGGTAGCTCATGTTACGAGCTTCGTTTTGATATGTAGTTCGTTCGATTCCGATGCACGGTTAGGAGAAACGACCGTTTCAAGTAACGGCGTTTCGCGAACGAAACTTTTCCCCTCGCCTTACTTTGAAACATAGGTTAAAGACCAAAAAGGGTTAATTAATGTATGAACATTTATGGTAAGTGTGTTAGGCAGTTGGTAAGACACTCACAAAGGAATCGCTTTAAAACTCGTAAAGGTTAAATTATTAAAACTGGTGGAGCCGAGGGTACCGAGTGACTTAAGCGAATCAGTAAGCGCAAAATGAGCGTTAGAGTCGAGTTGGTTAAAGTATAGATTTACAAGTGACTTTGGTTTAATTCCAACTTACTTGTTTTAGGTTACCAGACTCGTCCAGCCATTCGTAACCCCCAGTCGCTCAGGCAAGTTTTCTACCCGTTATAACTGTTGTTGTGATGTTATATGTATTTGCATTATCTTGCGATAGATGCATGTTGGTTAATTAGCAAATGTTGTATATTGAAGCATGCTGATATTAATATATATGCATGCCTGTTTCGTATTCTTTCCATATATATCTGTTGGTTCAGTTGATAATACCTATGCTAGAGATAGCGGTAATTTGCATATACCCTTAGTATAGGACCCAAAGGTGAAAATATTTTCTAAAACCGGGAGTCGAGGATCCCGAGTAGATTTTATATATGATATAAATATATATATATACTTATATATATATATAGGTTATAGTTTTCAAAACTATTAATCGAATAAGGTTTATTCGATAACTTAACTTTTTTATTGAATATTATCTTGAATATTCATTCGAGGACTTATGACTCCTTTATATTATTTATTGAATATTACTTGGATATTCATTTGAGGATGTATGACTCCTTTTTTTATTTAATGAATATTATATATATTCATTCGAGGTATTATGACTCAGCTTATTATTTATGAATATTTCGAATATCATTCGAGGGCTTATGACTCAGCTTATTTTATTTATTGAATATTTTGAATATTCATTTGAGGATCTATGACTCCGATTATTTGCTGAGATATTTCTTTATTTATTAAAGAATAGGTGTCGATAATCAACTCACTTTTGATTATTCAAATAAAGATACTTTCGTATAGGTATATCTTTGGATATTTAATATTCATTTCAAGTAAAGTTTCAAAACTTCTACTTCAATTATTTTTTAAAGATTATTCTTTATGGAAATATTATTTAAATAATAATATTCAGATATTTTCTAATATATTGGGACTGATTTATTTTGTTAAATCAGCATCACTCCAAACATTCTTAAAAATGTTTTGCGAGTCTTCAAATGATTTTTAAAAGTTAGAGCGGATCCCAAAACTCATTTTTATATTTAATCCTCCTTTCGAAGGGATTTAAATACTCGCTCAAAACCTGAGGGATCCCTCTGTGGTGTGTTTTATATTCGCAACAAGGTTGCTGTTTTGTTAAATGAATCGTGATTACTTACCCAACACTCGTAAAATTCTTGGAACAAGTTAATCCATTAACAGGCATCGCCTGGGAAATATCGGTGAGTTCTCCTTTCCAACTAGATACGACTTCTTGGTGGAGCCGTATCAACAAGTTTCTACTTGGGGGGGGGAACGAGCTTTACGTTTCAGAGTCATGGATTTCATCTGAACTAGGAGTGGCGTAAGTGGTCGAGTGCGCCGGCCCAGCCTTATTATATTGGCCCAAATGGCCTGGAAGTTCCGCTAAGGCGGTCCATTCCTTAGGAGTTCAGTGTTCGGTTGACAAGTAAATCCGACAGGTTCTCCTCTACATGTAGAAAATGGTGGGGTTGCACTACGACTGATCATCGTAAGTGGTCTTCCTGGCGCGGCAAACTCCCGTAATGAGTTCATCATCCAATTGGATATTTCTGCAACACTACCCAGAGCACTTCGATAGAAAGGCTACGGTTGGGCGATTTTGAGTGTTGGCAGGGTCAAGTTTTCAAAATGATGTTTGCATCAAATGAAGTATCTCGTAACTTCATTTTATTTTGATGATATTTTAAAGATTTAATCTATTCAAATCTGGTCTTGTAGTCTCATCTATGTGATGAACTTTTGAACTAATTATAACTTGAACGGTGGTAGTTCAAGTAGTATTTGGAAAAGATATAAGTATATTGGAGTATCTTGTAACTTCATCTTTTAAACTTATATCTAGTAAATGATTATCTTATGCATGACAAAGATTTTCAGAAAAACGTTGAGACAAGGTTAGATATATGAGATCACCTTGCAACGATATTTTTATACAGTTATACACTGGAACTCTGTGTGTATTATGCATGGAAGAGGACTTCCAATATTTTGAAAAGTATATATATATATACTGAATATTTTACGACTTCATCGCATTAAGATATCAACTTGGTTCATTTCTTTTGACCAAGACTTTCATGAGTACTATGAGAAGGCTCATATATTGTAATCATTATAATATTATTTTGGTGGGCTTGCTGCTCACCCTTGCTTTCTTCTTTCATCACACAACATCAGATAGCAAGATGAACAGGACCAAGCTCCCAATTCGCAAGCGGATAGGAAACGTTCCGCAGCTTTCTGAAGCGTTCAGGCCGCTGTAGCTGAGGTAGAAATACCAATAGGCTAGGCTTTCAACTAGTAATGTACCAGATTATGTATATTATGAATTGTAATAATGGCAAAGAAATGTAAATTTATTCAGAAACCTTTTAAGGTGTATTGGCATAATTGTGGAATAAAACGACTTGTGATTATTTTTGGATATTCATCTCTGAGACTATAACTTGTGGTGTGTGTGTGTATATTGTGGGGTCACAGTACAGAGTAGTTGATTGTTTAATAAGATTGGGTGTTGTTAAGGGAAATGGAACTCGTGACAACCCGGATCCCCGACCCCGGATTTGGGGGTGTTACAGAAGTGGTATCAGAGCTAAGCGTTATAAACCTCAGAGATGATGACGTTAAGATAATAAGTTCACTAAGATAATAAGAACTCTTGCCAAGTTCATAGTCGGGCTACCTAACGTAGTACTGACAGTTAAAACCCTTATGGGAACCCTTATAAATATCGTGATAGAAGCGTAGTTCGTTATCGTATATGGTAGCGGGACTCCGAACCCTGAGGTTGAGGAGCAACAACGCGATGATGTTTTATTACTATTGGAGATCATTGTGGATCCGATAGAGTGTCCTAACAGGACCGGATGATGTTATATTGAGGATGTAGCGTTGAGGATGTTGTCCTAGAAGGGATAGTTGCTGAGGAGGATCCCATGGAGGATCCTAACAAGAATGAATAAAGGACCACTGAGGAATTGATGACCATGGTTAGGGCGACTACCAGAGGTAGGATTGGCCGGTCACTACTAGAGGTTCGTTCAAGTTTGTAAAGATAGTAGCCCCTTTAACGCGGCTTACTCATAAGACTGAGAAGTTCGAATGGACAGAGAAATGCGAGAACAACTTTTAAGAACTGAAGCAATGATTGGTGACGGCCCCTATGATGGCATTGCCGGATGGAAAAAGGAGATTTTGTGATGTGTAGTGACGCTTCGCATAAGGAATTAGGGTACTTCTTATACAGCACAACAAGGTAATCGCGTACGCGTCAAGACAATTAAGGGAATATAAAATTCGATATCCCCACCCATGAGCTTGGGCTCGTGGCAATAGTTTTTGCCCTAAAGATTGGAGGCACTACTTGTATGGAGAGAAGTGCGAGAATTACCTAAGCCATAAGTGCTCTAGTACATTTTCACGCAGAAGAGCTCAACATGCGCCAAATGAGGTGGTTAGAGCTAATCAAGGATTACAATTATGAGATTCTTTATCATTCGGGGAAAGCCAATGTGGTGGCTAATGCCCTTAGTATAAAAGAGAGACTCAAGATGAAAATGTCTTTGGGAGAGTTGATAAGAGATTTTGAGAAAATGGAAATAGAAGTGAAGGTAACCGGAGCCGGTACCGAAAAGCTGTTTGAGATTACAATACAGCCCGAATTATTGGAGAAGATCATATTGTACCAAGAAAAAATGATGAATGAAGGCAGGGAGCCAACAAATAGATAAGAGATTAATACCGAGAAAGAGGATAAGGGAATAATGAGATATTCCTACAGAATTTGGGTTCCAAATGTTCAAGAGCTTAAAGATGAGATCTTAGATGAAAGCTAGTTTGAGGAATAAGATTTAGAGCAAACCCTGAACGTGATAGTCAGGGAGGTCGCCATCAAGATAGAAGGAACCCATAACATGATGAAATGGAAAATGAGGATTTAAAATATGTAGGATGACCCCGATTATGGGGAGGAGGAGGGAATGTTCAGACTAAGGAAACAGAAGTCGAGTAAGGAAAGGAGACCCGAGACGGTACTCCTATACGAAAAATTTATGGACCTGTCTAGACAGAACTTAGACTATTATCCCCAACCACCACCCTGAGGAAACAATGCGGTGAGAAATTCTTTCAGGACCTTTAAGTCGCTAAGCTCTCAGAGTTCCAAGGAACAAGCTGACCCAGTCGAGGCAAGAGCCTGGCTAAAGGAAATATAGGAATCATTTGAGATTCTAAATGATTGACGAATCACAAAAGACTGTTTTGTCACTTACCCTCCTAAGAGAGAGGCCACCCGCTGGTGAAAGGCCAAGAAAGGCACGGAGCAAGAGATTATAATAAACTGATTTAAGTTCAGTCAATTGTTTTCAGGAAAGTACTTCCCAAGGTTATGGAGATAGTGTAAAAGCTTTAGAGCCAGAACAAAGGCAGACGAGTATGATGAATTATGAATCTAAGTTGTAAAAGTTATCAAGATTCGTTTCTGAGGACACGAATCCAGAATGATGGGATGTTTGAAATCAATGCTTATGTTGTGTTGGTTCATGAAATAATTGTAAGAGAAAGAAAAAAAATAAAAAGAAACTGAAGTGGAAAGGAATATAAGGCAATAGAGTTTGAGGAATGATAAGGGAGTTGGGTATGAGGAAACCCTAAAGAATCATAGTAATAGAAATAGAAAAGTATGTGATCGTCAGGATGAGGATGATTCACTATGAGCTAAAGTTGATGGTTAAAGGCATAAGAGATGTACATATTGTACCCCTTTAAGATTGGGAGAATTCGAGGAAACCTTGAGATAGTTTGAAGGATAAATAATGAGACGCGGATAGACTGAGGAGACAAGAAAGTAGGAAATTAGGAAAATTGGATGAAGCAGGTGACCTTCAAGAAGGTGAAGTGTAAGACCGTGGCATGATACCAGAAAGGGAGACGCCAGGTATGAAAGATATCCCAACATTGAGATGACTGTTGAGATAAACAACAAAAGAAAATGAGGATTTATTAAGAAGATGTTCACGTTGAACACGACCAATATCTTCCAGAACATCCATGTTATCATTACCAAATTAGGAAAGAAAAGCGGGTAACCATTATTATCTTTTGAAGGCCATATGTGTTGACCTCAGTTTGAATAAGGATGCTATTGTGAAATTGGTATAGACTATCTGGGTGGGAATGATTGAATAAGATAATCTATCAAGGATATATGACTTGATTTATCCATGGAAAGATGCAGGTGCCTTTTAAAGGTGGAATTAAGGATAGAACATTGGTAACTTAAAATGAATCCTAGGGGAATGCATAAAGGTTGGCATTTCACCCTTAGTAGGGATAGTATGAGTTTGACAGTAGGATTTGGAAAGGGTTAAGGTAACAACAACCTTTAAGAATCAGTGGAGAAATTCTTCAGAAGTATATAGACAATGATTCTGGTATTAATAAATGGTATTTTAATATGCCCTGTATCTAGGGAATACAGGAGGAACGATTGAAGGATAACCTTAGAGGTTTACAAGGAGAAAGGTAATATTCAAAAATTTTCAAGAATAGAAATGTTGATAAAGGAAATATGACGTAATTATATTGATGCCAAATGAGGCACGTGTTAAACCACGAGAAGGTATGGATCGAACCAGTAATGGTCGAAATTATTCAGGGCAATTAGGACTTAAGATAAGATGTTCTAAGTATAAATTGAGAGTTAGTCGTGACAGTGATTAACCTCTAAAGACTGAGGCAATAACTTATGGAAAAAAAATGGTGATTTTTTTTTTTACTCATCAGATTTTAAGGAAAACATCTTCACATAAGCTGTGATTGAAATGAGGTAGAAAATTATTTGGAGGTGGTTAAAATGACATTGACTGTAAGGAAATTGTACTATCAGGAAAGGCCAAAGAGGTGGCCGAGACTTTAAAGGTAAGAGGATAATTATAGGCGCTTGTGCCAAAAGAATACAGTGATGATGGTTAAAGCTGTGAAGGTTGTATTATGGTTTGGAAGATTGACATTCCTTCTGATGACTGTGCAATACCCAACCGTAATAGTAGTTGGTAAAGGTTTAATTCGTGTAATCGCCATGAACGGGCTATCTATCTTAGAAGGTCCTATCTTGAGATAAGCCAGGACCATGTTTCAAAAAGGACTAAACAAACCTTTGAGATAAGTCTTCTATTGAAGGCATATGATTACGAATGGTATTAACCTGCTATCATTGCTTTGAGCGAAACTCTTCTGTAATTTTATCTGCTTCATGTCATGTATGTATGTCAGAATCAGGAGTGTACTCCATGAATCATGAATGGTGATTATGTTACCTCCTTAGAAGGATTTGATACGACATGTATGGACTCCGTATGGTTAGATATTAAGACTTCATGGAAAATGAATGACTACAGTAGGTCAGTGGTGGACCATAGTAAGGCAGTAATGATTCTGCGAGTATTGAGCTGAATACAACCGTGAGAGTTGTATTGGAATGGGTGTTGAGATTGAGTACCACTAATCGGGTCGTGGTAGTGTATAAGTTATCATTGATAAACTAATTAAGTAGAGTATCTACCTAGTGAATTATTATTCTTTCTTATCAATAGAGAGTCGTATTATTATACGAGGAAGGTTGCGATACAAGCATATAATTCTAGTAACGATGATGTCTAGAATGAGATCCCAGATTCGATTTTCAATGTCGAGGGAGTTTCAAAGGTGATTGTGTATAAGCTCGAGGAAGAGCATGGGTCCATAGAATGATGAACGGAATAGCAAAAATATTTAAGCATGTGAAATGCGATGCTATAATACTTGATGCTGATATAAATACGTATATGTTTTGTTCTCCTATGACAAACCTCTATAGTTCAGAGGTAGGTTCCAAGCCATATATTTTGTGGCAGTATATTTTTTTCATATATACAATTCTCTTCAATTCGTTCTTTTCTCTTCTTTTCATTTCATGTAAGCTGAGAAGAACAACCCTTCCAGAAAGGGGAGGTATTGCCGAATGACTATCTATCTGTGTGATAGAAGCCTAGTAGGATACCATCTATTGTTTAATTGCTTGTCAAGTACTAAAGGCTGGCCACCTTCTGTTCTAACTATGCGATATAACAAGTGTTCATGATCATAGTGATCTCTCAATAAATTCTTTTACTTCTATATGAAGGATTAAGCTTTCGAAAATAGAAACAGCTGAAAAAGGAGTAATAAAGTTGTGGTAGTATTCGGAATGGAAACACATTCGTGATACTAAGGTTGGCATGGTTATTAAAAGGTTATAAAATGCTAACGAGCAAAAGTATAACCAGTATAATATTAGGAACGGAAGCTGATAGCGATTACGAACTGGAAAAGAATGGGTATTGAGAAGCAAAAGCTCTAATGCTAAAAGCTATAATGAGAGTCTGTGCAATAGACTTGAAAGAATTTGGAATGATCACTTAACGCGGATTAAGTTATATCACGACAATAGATCATATGTCAGTATTGAGATATCGCCTTATGAGATCCTAGAGGGAAGACAATGTCGATCTCCCTTATGTTAGGATGAAGTTGTAGAGCGCAAGATGCTCGGACCCGCAGTGGTCCAAAGGACCAAGGACATGATAAATCTAATCAAAGGATGGCTGGTAGTAGCCCAAGATGGGAACACGAAGTATGTTGATTTAACACGAAAGGACAAGGAATGGGAAATAGGGGACCTAGTAATGTTATAGGTATCCCTTGGAAGAAAAGAATTAATGAGATTCGGAAAGAAAGAAAAGCTAAGTCCACCAAATTGTTGGACCCTTGGATATATTAAGAAGTATTGGGAAGTTAGCATATGAGCTAGCCTTACCCCAGAACATGTAGCAAGTCATAACGCGTTTCACGTATCAATGTTAAGAAAGGGTAATTCGGATGCCAGATAAATAGGGGCATAGGAGCGCATAGACATGCAACCAGACGTAACCTATATGGAGCAACCAGGAAGGGTATAGATTAAGAAGGAACGATTGCTTAGGAGAAGGGTTATCAAACTAGTAAGAATTTGATGGTAGAACCACAATGTGGGAAAATTGACTTGAGAGTTAGAAAGTGCAATACTAAGAAGGTATCCCTATTCATTTCTATCTGATTCCGGGACGGAATCCTTTTAAGGAGGGGAGACTGTAATAACCCCAATTTTTGGGAAATTTTGAAACCCTTATGAATAGTGTTTTTGCTGAATGAAAAAACTTTTCATGCCACACTATGTAGGGGTTCTGTTATTGATCTTCTGGGATATTATTAGTACTCTATATGGTATATAAGTGTATGTAAAGATCGTCAGAATCCAATTTCCGAACACTTTGATTTTTCCCGGAAATCCACTAGATACGGAAAGAATTGAGAAAAAGGTAACAGGATAAAAAGGATTTAAATTAAAGGATTATAAGAGAGGATCATAAAAAGGAATATAATGTATTGAGATAGGTTAAGGGAGCCTAAGTAATAAGATCCCGGGTATGATCCCTCAAACGATAAACGAAAACGAAAGTTAAGCGAACCGTATAACAGATCAGCGGTCATTAGGCAAACAATTAGGAAGTTAATCAAAGGGATTAGAGAGGATGATGTCACCCAACCAATGAGAAGAGGACAAGGAGGGGTGGATGACATCATGAGGATGACACAAGCATGACATGGGAAGGAAGGAGATGTGGTGACTTTTTAACCACACAAACTCAAGGGCAACAAGGTAATTAACTAAAAACAACACAAAAATCAACTAACCAAGCAAACATTTCATTTTCATCAAACAAAACACAAAAATCTCTTTCTTCCCAAGCTAGCTCTCGGCCCATTTCTTAAAAATTGAAGATCCAAGCTCCACCACTTACTATTTAGCAAGGTAATTATCTAAGCTTCCCATGGATAGTTACATACTCCCTATAAGTTTAAGCTTCTAATTCCAAGCCAATCTTTTTCTATAAATCATGAAAGAAGATGGTGAATAGTGTTTTTCAAGAACTAAAATTTGTGTTCTTGAAGTTTTGTTTAGATTAAGCTTGGATAAGGACTTTAAGGGTGATTCCAAGCCATTCTCTTGATTCTCCACTCTCCAAGGAAGGTATAAACTACAAACCCTAGCTTTAGTTTTGAGTAATTAGGATTGAATATGTTTGATATAGTATATGTGAAGCATGATGCTTGATTGTTTGAAGTTTGGTTGAGTTGTAGAGATTAGTTGGTTTTGTGGTATTGTTGGAGTTGTAAATCTTGATAATTAGTTAAAGAACCTAAGTAAAGCTTTTAGTTCATGTGGGGAATAAGTATAAATGGTTAATGTGGATTGTTGGGGCTGTTATGATGTGGTTTGGATGGATGTTGGTTGTATGATTGATTTGGGGTTGAATTGTGGTTGGTTTTGAATGGTTTAAATTTGGGAAATCACGTAAACATAGCCGTCGTAACGTCCGATTTTCTTTAGACTGTTTTTGTGCATAACATTAGGACCCGAGAACCCCCTGCTAGATTATGACCACTGCCATGTTTAGGTAGCTCATGTTACGAGCTTCGTTTTGATATGTAGTTCGTTCGATTCCGATGCACGGTTTAGGAGAAACGACCGTTTCAAGTAACGGCGTTTCGCGAACGAAACTTTTCCCCTCGCCTTACTTTGAAACATAGGTTAAAGACCAAAAAGAGTTAATTAATGTATGAAACATTTATGGTAAGTGTGTTAGGAAGTTGGTAAGACACTCACAAAGGAATCGCTTTAAAACTCGTAAAGGTTAAATTATTAAAACTGGTGGAGCCGAGGGTACCCGAGTGACTTAAGCGAATCAGTAAGCGCAAAACGAGCGTTAGAGTCTGAGTTGGTTAAAGTATAGATTTACAAGTGACTTTGGTTTAATTCCAACTTACTTGTTGTTCATAGGTTACCAGACTCGTCCTGAGCCATTCGTAACCCCCAGTCGCTCAGGCAAGTTTTCTACCCGTTATAACTGTTGTTGTGATGTATATATGTATTTGCATTATCTTGCGATAGATGCATGTTGGTTAATTAGCAAATGTTGCAATATATTGAAGCATGCTGCTATGATATATATATATATATATGCATGCCTATTTCGTATTCTTTCCATATATATCTGTTGATTCAGTTGATAATACCTATGCTAGAGGATAGCGGTAATTTGCATATACCCTTAGTATAGGGACCCAAAGGTGAAAATATTTTCTAAAACCGGGAGTCGAGGATCCCGAGTAGATTTTCTATATATGGATATAAATATATACATATATATATACTTATATATATATATGGTCATAGTTTTCAAAACTATTAATCGAATAAGGTTTATTCGATAACTTTAACTTTGTTTTATTATTGAATATTATCTTGAATATTCATTCGAGGACTTATGACTCCTTTATATTATTTATTGAATATTACTTGGATATTCATTTGAGGATGTATGACTCCTTTATTTTATTTAATGAATATTATTTATAATATTCATTCGAGGTATTATGACTCAGCTTATTATTTAATGAATATTATTTCGAATATTCATTCGAGGGCTTATGACTCAGCTTATTTTATTTATTGAATATTATTTGAATATTCATTTGAGGATCTATGACTCTGATTATTTGCTGAGATATATTCTTTATTTTATTAAAGAATAAGGTGTCGATAATCAAACTCACTTTTGATTATTCAAATAAAGATAGTACTTTCGTATAGGTATATCTTTGGATATTTAATATTCATTTCAAGTACAAGTTTCAAAACTTCTACTTCAATTATTTTTATAAAGATTATTCTTTATGGAAATATTATTTAAATAATAATATTCAGATATTTTCTAATATATTGGGACTGATTTAATTTGTTAAATCAGCATCACTCCAAACATTCTTAAAAATGTTTTGCGAGTCTTCAAAATGATTTTTTAAAAGTTAGAGCGGATCCCAAAACTCATTTTTATATTTAAGATCCTCCTTTCGAAGGGGATTTAAATACTCGCTCAAAACCTGAGGGATCCGGCTCTGTGGTGTGTTTTATATTCGCAACAAGGTTGCTGTTTTGTTAAATGAATCGATTACTTACCCAACACTCGGGAAGTAAAATTCTTGGAACAAGTTAATCCATTAACATGCATCGCCTGGGAAATATCGGTGAGTTCTCCTTTCCAACTAGATACGACTTCGTGGTGGAGCCGTATCAACAAGTTTCTACTTGGGGAAAGGGGGAACGAGCTTTACGTTTCAGAGTCATGGATTTCATCTGAACTAGGAGTGGCGTAAGTGGTCGAGTGGCGCCGGCCCAGCCTTATTATATTGGCCCAAATGGCCTGGAAGTTCCGCTAAGGCGGTCCATTCCTTAGGAGTTCAGTGTTCGGTTGACAAGTAAATCCGACAGGTTCTCCTCTACATGTAGAAAATGGTGGGGTTGCACTACTACGACTGATCATCGTAAGTGGTCTTCCTGGTGCGACAAACTCCCGTAATGAGTTCATCATCCAATTGGATATTTCTGCAACACTACCCAGAGCACTTCGATAGAAAGGCTACTGTTGGGCGATTATTGAGTGTTGGCAGGGTCAAGTTTTCAAAATGATATTTGCATCAAATGAAGTATCTCGTAACTTTATTTTATTTTGATGATATTTTGAAAGATTTAATCTATTCAATTCTGGTCTTGTAGTCTCATCTATGTGATGAACTTTTGAACTAATTATAACTTGAACGGTGGTAGTTCAAATAGTATTTGGAAAAGATATAAGTATATTGGAGTATCTTGTAACTTCATCTTTTAAACTTATATCTAGTAAATGATTATCTTATGCATGACAAAGATTTTCAGAAAAACGTTGAGACAAGGTTAGATATATGAGATCACCTTGCAACGGTATTTTTATACAGTTATACACTGGAACTTTGTGTGTATTATGCATGGAAGAGGACTTCCAATATTTTGAAAAGTATATATATACTGAATATTTTGCGACTTCATCGCATTAAGATATCAACTTGGTTCATTTCTTTTGACCAAGACTTTCATGAGTACTATGAGAATGCTCATATATTGTAAGTTATTATAAATATTATTTTGGTGGGCTTGCTGCTCACCCTTGCTTTCTTCTTTCATCACACAACATCAGATAGGCAAGATGAACAGGACCAAGCTCCCAATTCGCAAGCGGATAGGAAACGTTCCGCAGCTTTCTGGAAGCGTTCAGGCCGCTGTAGCTGAGGTAGAAATTACCAATAGGCTAACTTTTCAACTAGTAATGTACCAGACTTATGTATATTATGAATTGTAATAATGGCAAAGAAATGTAAATTTATTCAGAAACCTTTTTAAGGTGTATTGACATAATTGTGGAATAAAACAACTTGTGATTATTTTTGGATATTCATCTCTGAGACTATAACTTGTGGTGTGTGTGTGTATATTATGGGGTCACAGTAAAGAGTAGTTGATTGTTTAATAAGATTGGGTGTTGTTAAGGGAAGTGGAACTCGTGACAACCCGGATCCCCGACCCCGAATTTGGGGGTGTTACACTTATGGAATAGCTCAATGGAATAGAGATTCTAAGAGAAGAAATCATACCTTGTTGGATACGGTGCGATCGATGATGAGTCAAGTGGATCTTCCAATCTGTTTCTGGGGTTATCTCTAGAAAGCGCTACATTTATACTTAACTGAGTTCCGACTAAAAGGTTCAAAATTCTTAATATGAGATATGGACTGAGAAACTTCAGAGCATATCAGTTATGATAATTTGGGGACGTAAAGCGTTTCTGAAATGTTAGCCTCTGACAAGCTTGGATCAAAATTGGATAGATGCTATTTTGTAGGATACGCAAGTGAGACTAAATGGTATAGTTTTTATAATCCTTCCGAGAATAAAGTGTTCGTTGCTCGAACTAATGTATTTCTTGAGGGAGAACTACTTTCTAAGAAAACCAGTGAGAGGACAATACATCTCGATGAAGATCGACAACCACATGATAACATTGAACCAGAGTTGGAACACGATCAGGGTGTACATCATAATGTTGAAAGTAATCTTGTTCAGGAAACATATGTTGTTCATAGATCTAGTGGGATTAACCATGAGCCTGAGAGAAATTATAGATTTCTCATGACTCAAGATGGTGATGTAATGCTTATGAATAATGATGGCTTTTCACCTACCAAGATGGTATGAACAATCCATAATTTGAGACATGGCTAGAGTTCATGAAATTCGAGATGGAATCCATGTATCAAAATAAAGTATTGACTTTAGTTGATCCACCCGAAGGGGTAAAACCTATAGGGTGAAAGCGGGTTTTCAAGAAGAAAACCGATATGGATGGTAAAGTACAGACCTATAAGGCGCGACTAGTGGAAAAAGGTTTCAAACAAATTCATGGTATAGACTATGATGAGAAGTTTTCACCAGTTGTTATGGTCAAGTCCATCAGGATTTTACTAGAAATAGTTGCTTACTTTGACTATTAGATATGGCAAACGGATGTCAAAACCGCTTTCTAATATGGGATTCTTGAAGATGATGTATATATGATACAACCTTAGGGTTTTGTAGATCTAAAGTTTGCTAAAATGGTCAGTAAGTTACCTCTATCTATTTATAGATTGAAGCAAGCCTCAAGGAGATGGAATATTCATTTTTATGAAACAGTCAGAGAGTTTGGCTTTATTCAAACGAAGATGAACAATGTGTTTACAGGAAGGTTAGTGGGATCCAGGTGACATTCCTAGTATTATATGTAGATGACATATAACAAATAGGAAATGACATACCTTCTCTACAAGCTGTTAAGACTTAGTTAAGAAATATTTTCTCAATAAAAGACTTAAGCGATGCTACCTATATTAGGGATCAAGATCTATAGAGATAAATTGAGGAGATTAATCGACCTAGTCAGAGTACACACATTGATAAAGTATTGCATCATTTAGAATATAGGAGGCAAAAAAGGATATATTTCAATATCATATAGGATAGCGATCTCAAAGGATAATTGCCCCATAAATCATTAGATGATAAGGGCCGTTTGAGAAAGTTCCATATACTTCAGCAATTGGATTTGTAATGTATGCAATGATATGTACTCATCCTGATGTTTCTTATACTTTGAGCATGATGAGCATTTTCCAGCCTAATCCAAGTAGGGTCACTGGACACTGGTCAAGAATCACTACACCATATCTGGCCTGTAGCAACACTTTTTTTGGTGTTACAAGCAAAAATGTTACCTAAACTCACTAAAATTTGATCTGAGGTAACATTTTTTATTTGTGTTACAGTAGGGAATTCTAGATGTTACCATAGACATGATGAAATTGCTTTTGTAACATAAAAAATAGTGTTAGCATTGATACTATAATTAATGTTACACATAACTAAATATTTTGGCAGTTGGCCAAATTTTAACCAAAATTTGGGCGGCCCAGAAGATAAAATTTGACCCGCTCTTTTTTCTCAAAGTAAAATAAAATACACTCACTTAAAACTACTAAACATGGTCGATTACACTCAAATTTTAACAAGCACTCTTCTTCAACATCTCTCAATGGGTTCAAAATTAGGGTTCTTAGTTGGTCAGAGCTAAGAGGTTGGAGATTAGGGTTTATTATGTAGGGTCCTTAGTCGGGTCAGTACCTGGAGCTTAGAGCTTGGAGATTAGGGTTTATGTTTGTAGAGATTGGGGCTTTTTTCTTATAGTAATTTGGGGCTTTCTTCAGGTATGCTCTAATTTTCTTCTGTGATTTATCTTCTTGTATCGTTTATTTTTATGGATTTTTGGTTCGATTTATATTTTGGGTTTTTGTAATTTGCGTAACAAAATCAGTTATTAAAATACATGAAGAGAAGTATTGGAAATACTATTTTTACTTAGTTCTCAAATGTCTATCTTCTAATCTCTTGCTGGATATGCCTTGATAATTTTCAACCACAGATGAATTCAAGGTTAGCACAAGAGCACCCCAGTACCTGAAAACAACTTATTGTCAGTTGAGCCAGCTGGGGTTTTTGACTCACTGGTAAGGAAAATTTCCAATATATTCTTCTTTCCACTGATAAATTTTGTCTGCAAGTGCCTCGCACATATAGTTTGTGTGCCCAGAGTTTTTGCTATTTCCCAAAAATATAGCTTTTTGATCCGGGGCTCTGTTTGTTCATTACTAATTCTCTGATGAATGAACTTTTTGTGCAGTTTTATGCTAATTTTCATTGTTGATTTATTGTCTCTGCAATATATTAAATTGAGCATTTTTTAATAATTTCCAAATTACTTATTTCAGTCCTCATCTCGGAAATATATTATCGTACAAATTCTCGTTCCTAAATTGAATTATGGCTCCACCTGTAATGTTTTGTGGTACCAAAATCGGTGGATGACTTAATGGCTGAAACCCATGAATTGGGAGGTTCTACTATAGTTGTTGACCGAGCAACACCGAAGGCAAGGACCGCTCTAATTTTTAGTGTGGAATCAAAAAATGTTATGTTCAATTTGAATCTTATGGTTTAGTTAGTATATGATCTATGGTAGCAGGAAGGGGAATCCCGACCAGTAAGTCGAGGAAGTCGAGTGCTACAGAGTGGATAGGTCTGTTGTCGTTCTCTTTGGTTTACTTTGAGATATGATTGTGCAGTCATGGTTGAATATTGAATGTTTATCCGCCTATCTGATGTGCATCTGCTAGTGTTAACTTTACTCTTGTTTTACGCAGCTCTTATATTACACTAGCTATATTAAACTTCTATCAAAATATTTTGGATCATTGTGTTACAGGCATATTTAGCCTATGGAACATCAAACCATGTGAAAAGTGCCTCAATTATGAAGGTGCTGAATCATTTATGACCTTATTTAGCTATATATAGTACATTTTTTGTTTAATGATCTTCATATCTTTCTTCAGGCGGCTTATAATGTTAGTGGACATTGCATAAATGCGGACATTATTCAGAGCTTTTTATGGGAATACGATCACACTTTGCAGCACCAATTTGTCCTATGAAATCATTTACTATTTGGAATATTTATTAGCAATATATGTGTGAAGAAAAAACTATGCCTAACAGCTGAGCAGAGTAGAAACTGGAAAAAAACCTGATTACTTGTTAATCAATATTTTTTGTCTAAGCCAATTCAGCATATCCGTGTATTCATATTCAGAAAACAAATATTATGGAATTAATTTGTTATGTGGTTCATTAGAGTTGCTAGTTCTGTGGTTCGACTAACACATATCATAGCGGTGGCTAGATACATTGCTGTCTCCAGGAAAGAAGTTTAAACCAGCAAGGACCAGACATAAATTTTGAAGAGCTGAAGCCTATAGACGTAAGCATTTCTCGAAGGAATACCTCTTCAGTCTTGATTTATGATTGTTCTTTATCTATCTTACGTATTTGACTTTTATTTTTTTACCAGAGAATGAGAGAATGAATAAAAGGGAAGTTAGTATATGAATTCCTCGTAGAAGCTAGCATGATGCCTGTTCTGTGAATTTGAATTTTTCACATCATTAACTAATTGATTGCTCTATTTTTTGGCATTAGTATACTAGTACATAATATAATTTTATCAAAATAGTCCTTGAACCATTGCCAAAATTTATTCCTGGAGTGAGGGTGATAACTTGGTTAAAGAAATTTTAGACTTTTCGTGATTGTTTTAGTTTACTATAGTTATCCTGATGATTGGGATTTTGCTTAAATTTTTTCTTCAGACTGATTAATTTCTTTATTCTTGGTTAAAAATATGTAAGCATGCAATACATTGCACTTGGCCTGATAAATTTTTGGGGATACAAGAACAGAATAGTCATAAAAGATTTCCCTTTTAGACTAGCTATACTTATCCATACTTCTGCTTTCCCAGAAAAGGTAATATAAGTATTATTTTTGCAGATTGAAGAAAGGATTTGAAGAATATGTGGTGATCTTCGGAAGTCTAAGACGGGTTCTGTTTTAGTATTTAAAATCAGCTTCAGAGAAAAATTTACCACACATATATCTTAATTAACCAAATTTATCAGACCATAAGGCAGGTTAGAGGTCTGACTTCTTTTCCTGGTTCTTATAGCTCTAAAAGTGTTAGCATATGCTTCTCTCTTGATATTTTTTTCAACATTATATGTATTATGTATATGTATGATAAAGGAACAAATGATGGTGCTAGCACAAGGGAGGGGAAAGCTGATCTTTTGAAGCCTTTCTCAAGAAGAACATGCATCCAAATTAGAGCCTGCGAATGGTCTAGAGATTGAAGAATTTTTTTAGTACTAAACAAGAAAACCAAATATAAAAGAATAGCATTGTTTTAATTAGAACCGTTATAAAAGAGCTTGAGTTATGGATGAATTAGAATTTCATTGATTTTGGTTGAGATGGTACTTTGTATTTGTTGAATTTCAACTTTGATTAACAGCTCTCAAATTAAATATGTATTTAAGATTTTACTGTTGCAAAGTATCAACAACTGATATTTTTATGTTGGTAAAAATAGTAAAAAGTATTATAATAAATAAAAGAATATAAAAGCAGAGACAAGAGTGTTTATAAAAAAAGTGTTATAATAGCAAACATGATGTTGCAAAAGAGTTTATTACAACATTTTTTTTTGTGTTAACAAAGGTTTAGGTGTGTTGCAATATAATTGTGGTTACATCTGTTTAGTGTTACCATAGATACTGAAAGTGTAACCATAAGATGTCTATGGTTACACTTTAATCCATGTTACCAAAGGTTCTGAAAGTGTTACCATAGACCCCTATTGCAGCACGAGCAAATCCAACACCGCTAAATTTTCAAAATGTGTAACCATAGCCCAATTTTTTGCTTTAGGTAACACTTTTTGGCCATTTTTACACTTTTTTCTGGGTATTGCTAGAGGCCATATATGGTGTAGTGAATATTCTTAATTCCTTAAAGAGGACTAAAGATTCATTTTTGGTGTATGGAGAAGATAGGGAACTGGTTATAAAGGGTTATACCGATGCTAGTTTCTGAACCTAATTTTTGGGCAAACAAGGACGATTATGTATCTATGTCTGGTTTGTGTTTTGTCTAAATATAAGTGATGTTAGCTGGAATAGTTCACAGCAAGAACATTGATGATTCTATAATGGAAACTGATATATTTTTATGTTTTTGAAATAGCTAAGGAGACTGTTTGGACATTTTCTTAAGCGATATCACCTCATTAATGAGATTAATGATCAAGGAGATATTTAAATAAAGTGCATATAAATGATAATTTACAAACCCACTGACTAGGGCTTTGGCACAACAGAAGCACAATGGTCTTACTAGTTCCATAGGTTATTGGATACATGGGTGATTGAATCTAGTGCAAGTGGAAGATTGTTAGTGTTTGTGCCCTAGAGACAACACTAGAATATTTTAGTTTAAGACATTTGGATTATTAATGTTTATGTTCTATCAATTATTCCCTTTAGAATTTATTATGTTTTAATTTACTGTGATATAAATGTTAGATTAATAAATATCCTTGGAATATGATATGAATTCTATATCTTTAACTACGTGACTTAGAAACGAGATTATGAGAATAGTACCAATATTCCTAAAGATCCCTAGTCGAATATTATTATTAAGGGACAATAATAAAGCATTAAGACTGGTGTGTTTGTTGGCTGATAATCACATCTTATTGATCATAGGTATAATGATACTAAAGTCAAAAATACAGGCAGATGTAAATGTACATGGTGCTGGACAGACCTAGTGTGAGATGCTATATGTCTATTGTGTCATAAGTAATTCTCACTGTTATAATGATGTAATGGTCCTTAGACTTGAAATTATTATAGTTTTATATGAAAATTAATGTACTTTGATTACATTAAAGTTACCTTTGACCGGGTACGGGTAATGATAAAAGTGTATTTCGGGTAAATTATGAATCGTATGTGAAATGTAAATGATCTATAAAGGATTTAACCCTCCTAATTTTAGGAGTGATATTATTAGCCTCTCGTGTGAGTGTTAGGTCCCTAGGTATCATAAGGGGGGGTTGAAAACGATACTCACTATTGCGGATATTAAATTTAGTGTTCGGTTAGTGGTTCTGTGTTCTTGAGGTGAATAGTGTTTAGGACAATAAATTAACGAACACAAGATATTCGGGGAAGTATATATTCATATATAAATTATCGGGGGTGTTACTACACTCTAGTAAATAAATTAAGCGGCTATAATTCAATAACAACAATGTTCTTGCTTCCACAAAGAAATTACAAATAAAATCCTATACAATGATCTATCTTTTTGTATGTCTAAGGATCTAATTACCAGATAATGATTATAGTGCCCCTATGAATATACAAGAGTTAAATCGGGCATTATAACATTTCTCCGGTGAGAAGTTAAATGGATATCAATTTGCCTGAGCTTCTATTTATTTCTTTGTTGCTTGTTTTCACCAGCTCTCGTGGAGAAAAGATGATGAACAGAAAAATTACAAAATTAATTGTTAGTCTGATCTACTTATGTATTGTAGACTTTATATTTAAAAATGAATTACGTGGTCATTTGTTTACCACATAAATCAAATGTATGAAATCAATAAAGTGTGGCTGTGAGTTACTTGAGTCAGGGACTTTTTCTTCATTACTTTCGACTACTAGGAGAGTTTTAGCACTTATTTTCTCCAAGGAAAAGTGAATTGTGACCACAAGCCCTTCCTTGCATCTTTACTTGTGACCAAGAGTGTTCAAGAGAGTTGCCTTAGATTTTTCTTGAAGTTGCAACTCTAGTCACTAACTTGCATGGAAAGCTAACTTGCGAACCTAGGATGCGAACCTAGGAGGACTTTACTTGTGACTTGGAGGCCATGGGGATCTAACTTGCGAACCTAGGATGCATGGAAAGCTAACTTGTGACCAAGGCTCACTAGTATGCATTTTGACTTAGTTTTTTAGCTGATTGTGCTGAGTTGCGACCCCTTGCTTCCTAGGAGGCATAAGTTGTGACCTTGGATCTCTAGGGGGCCTAGGTTGCAACCCTAAATCCCCTTGGGAGTGTTAGTTGCGACCCAAGCTCCCCTTGGAGGTGTTAGTTGCGACCACAAGGACAACAAGCATTTATGTGATAGTTTTTTTTCCCATTTCTTCCCTATTGCTCCTACTAGGTCAAAACCAACTCTGGTACTTAGATTATGAGCTATACTTCAAGGTTATTTCTCCTTCTAAGTAATAGAGTGGCTATGGTGACTCCTACTACAAGGTAGTGATCATTTTGACTTAGATTCTGTAGAACGCTGTAACCCTTAAACTGTCCCGTCTTCAAGTCTTCTCGCCGAGTCTCCGTATAAACCAGATAACCTTCACATTCAGATACGAATACTCACTTAAAAATCTTCCTAATGATAGTACTTAGTTTCCTTTCACGAATCACTGACACCTAGTGCAATGGTCTGGTTCACAGGTGACTAGTTTCGCTCTCAGGCCTTCGTACTATAATCGTCTCAAATCATTGTTAAGCTTGCAACAACCTTATCACTTCGAACACTGACTGTCAATAAATAATTGTACTTTTACTGGATTTATTTCTGGTACTTAGACAATGTATTCATTGTTACTATAATCTTGAATACTTCATTCACCATTCTTCACTAAAGCTTGAACATAAAAATGAACTCCTTTCGGTAAGTATAACTTCAAGACTGCAGCTGCCTTCTTTAAAATTTATCTATACCCTGTCTTCAATTCTTCATATTCCTATGCTTCGTACACTGTCTATTTTCAATCAATGCTGATACACTAAAATCTTCTGGTAGCACTTATACACTGAATCTTCATCATTTCTGAAATCCTGAAAGTCTTTAACCTTTATTCTTCACTGAGGCATGAACATATTAATGAACTTCTTTCAGTGACTTGTAAACAGACTTCAAGCTTTCTTCTGATCTTTTGATTCTTTGTATTTGCCTTATCTTCATTTCTTATGATTTCTTATGTAGTCTTAGTATTATTAACCTTTCATCTTCTAGTATTGTTCTCGTGTTGAGTTATCACGTAACTGTTCATACAGCTACGTAGTCTCACCAACAATCTCGCCCTATTTGATTGTTAAACCTAACAAAAAAATTAATAGAGAGGATAACTCAACTAACAACTAGAAAAATAAAGTACTAGGACTTCCAAATAATTCTACTGGTTTTCCTGATCAAATACTGCATTTCTAGATTTCTTGAGTAACTGAAATGAAAGATGCTTGTTCCTCTAGCACTGAACTGATCTTCAAGTAGTTTCATCTTCATTTCCTCGGTTTTTCAGATCTGTGCCAGAGAACTCTTCTCAGTCTTGAAGTAATCATCAACAGCTTCTTTTGTACAACCACATTTCCTATTGAGAAGCACATATCTCTTTTGCTCCCCCCCTTATGAGAATCAACTGCTTAAAGGAGATCACCTTTGTTTACCACCTCCCCGTACAATAAGATCCACAGATAAAAACCAACTGGTACTTTTGGAAAACAGGTTCTCCCCTTATGAAGAATAGTGATGAACCAAACCACTTCTTCTGATAACTAGGAAATCACATACGTGTTTACCACCTCTCCCGTACAATAGGATCCATAGTTTCAAACAACAATGGTGTGGTGTGGTCTACATATGCTTTACCTTTTTCATCCTTCCTGCTATTTCTCCCCCTTATTTAAGAAATCCTCCAAACTATTATAAGCTATTATTTCCCCCTAGAGAAGGAATATACGTTGTTGTCTGAAGGAGTTATCATATTTTACTTGGTTGGAAAAGAAATAACAAGTCATAGTCTGATCAACCATGTCCCTTTAAATGATGCAAGAATGACGTCACCGTTGATCATCCTGGTAACCAAACTTCCCAACTCCTTATACCTCCCAACTCTAAGATCACAATTATTAGGCCCCAACTATTCGATTCCAATTTGTAAACATTAGATCCCTAAGAGTTAGGTTCCAATCATAAACAGATTCGAGGCCCGAAGTATCAAGAACCATGTTTAGGGATAGGGAGTGGGATATGGTTTTTCTCTTTCTTCCTCACTGTGAGTGTGTGATTCTGTTTTGTGTACCTCACAAGTGTTTAACTCTTCTTTCCACTCATGTTTACACTCATTCTCACAAGTATATCACTCCTCTCATAGCTCCAAAATCCAGTTGTACCTTCAAGGAAATCACCTTAGACATCCTTAAGGAGGTCAGAGGTGGTGCAATGGGAGTTCGCAAATCCCCATCCTCGTTAGACTCGTCAGATGAATCTGAGTCATAATCTACACGTTGCTAGTTTTCCGTTGAGGGTTCCAGATTTGAACTCTGAGATGGTAAACAATGATCCAAAGAATTTAGCATAAAGATCAAAGTTCCCTTCTAATGTCTGTGAAGAAATTTACTTTTGACTCATCAGGTAAATCTGAATTATTATCAACAAGTTGTCGGTCTGCACCTATGTCAGATCCACTATCCGCAGATGCATCCAAGGGATTTAAGCCTGGGGAGGTAGACACTGACCACTGACATATGGCTATTGTATCAGTATCATTTCCTAACATCTGTAAAGGCAATTGATCCAGTAAAGAACCTTGAACAATCGAATCTGACCTTAAAATGGTCGAACTCTTATTTTCATCAACTTATCCTTTGTGTGTGCAACCTATTCTTGTGCATCAAGAATTGTTTATGTTTGAGGTGGTGACACTACATAGGATACCCTGGCCGACAGGTGAATTTCAATAGACGCACCCTGTTGAGAGGATGAATCTAGTAACTGTTTCTGTGCCTTTTCAGCCATTACATCTTTTTTAGTAGATGTATGGGAGCTAACAGTTGTCTCAGTTTTGATACTACTCAACTTTTTAGGAGACAGAGCTGCTGGGTTGAATTCGAGACTTTCCTTATGTGGTGCACGAAGGCACTCATTCATACTTCATTTTAGTGGTAAGAGAGTGTTGGTTGGTTCTGTTTCTGTGTTTGTATTTACAGTCTAGGATAGAAGTTGTGGGTTTTCAACCTCACGACTATCAAATGAAAGAAGACCATTGGAGGCTGAACCTGTATCACAGATCATATGGCAATATAGAGATAAAATGCACTTAAGATCTATAATGAATGAAAATTATGCATTTAATCTTTTGAGAGAAATGATGTACAATAGTGATTTTAAAAAGATTTTAATGAAACAAGCAATCACTAAAGTAGAAAGAAGTTTGATTTTTCTCTTAAAACTGTTCGAGTGCATGAGTCTGTTTGCATAAAAAGATAAATAAACATGTCTTTTGATTTGATAAACACACAGTCTCATGACTTAGCAGTATCAAGAAGAGAAAGAAATATTTTGTCTTTCAATATAAATTAGTTTTTGTAAAAGTATTGATCACTTAGGGTAAAGTCTAAGCAATTCTCATTCATGTCAAAAGCTCCATAATCTTTCTTTATAAAATTATTACCAACAACATTGTTTATTGATAAATAATCTTAATAAGAATGACTATGCTGCTGATTTTAAATTATAGTGAATCTTTAAGATATAGCAAAGCATATAAATTCATTAGAACTTAAAATCTCACAATTATTTGCAACAAAATATCAACAATATATCATTGACTGATACTTGTCAAGTACTTTAGATACCTATGTTTATGCTGCACCCTACTTTAATATAATTTAAATCATGAAACTGATTTGACATGGGATTGTCTAACATCATAATTCAAATATATTAAAATAAGATATCAATTAATTAAATACCAATTATCTATCAAATAGATATTAGCATTTAATTTTATATATTATATAATTGTTAACTCCTAACAACTGTAATATCTTAAACAATACTGGTTTGATAAATAAAGCAACATTAACCAACATTGTCTTGTTTACAATCTTAGGAAGATATTCTAAGTTCCATATACTTTGATCCATTGAGTATGGCATCTATTATCAAAGTGTTAAGGAATTTGCAAATATGTATAAAAAATTATTCTAAGTTGACAACATATGGTTACTTATAATAAAGCATTATCCACATTGACCATAGTTGTACTTAAGAAAAATTTCACACTTTGTATATAAGTATAAGTGACTGAGAATAAGCAATGATTACTTAGAGAAGTTCTAAGTAATGCCAAAAATACTAATACTTCACAATTAGTTCATAGTTAAACTCTAAACTAAATATCATTAACTGATATAAGTCAAGAATTAGTACACAACTAATCATGCTATAATCATGATTTTGATTTCAGTGAATTCTTGAGATGTAGACATTGTTAAATAGATTGGCAGAAGTCATTACTCTTTGCTGGACTTTATGGAGGGCCAGAAATGACTTAGTCTGGAACCACAAGACCACCAAGGCCAATAGAATTGTTGCAGCAGCTCGGCAGTACCTTGCACAGTGGAAAGTAACCCGGAATCGTTCTTTTACTAATCCTCTCCAGCCTTGTATCGAAGGAGATGGAACTACAACATGGGTTAAGCCCCAACCAAACATAGTCAAGGTATCGGTTGACATAACAGTTTTTGAAGATCGTGGAGGAGTAGGTTTTGGATTAGTAGCCAGAGACTCAAATGGGACGTTGATCGAAGCTATAGCCAAAGTCCACCCAGCCCTTGTTTCTCCAGTGGTGGCTGAGGCAATGGATTTCAAGGAGGCCCTGAGTTGGGCGAATGCTCAAAGATGGCATGATGCAGTCATGGAGTCTGACTGCTTATCCATGGTGCAGGCGATCAGAAGCCAGGTACCTATGAGATCTTACCTCGACCAGATTATCGAGGATTGTCGTGAGATGTTGCGGAGGTTAAACAAAATTACTTTGTTCTTTGTCAAGTGATCTGCTAATATGGTTGCCCACCAGGTGGCTAGGGAGTCGTATTATTTTTCAGGTCATAGTTTGAGTAGGGAGTCTGTTCCCGATTCTATTAAAAACATTATTGCTTTGGATTTGGTTGCTTAATAAAACTCCAGCTTTCTGTCAAAAAAAACATTGTTAAATTGTTTAACAGATTTAGTTATGATTAATCATGATGCTTATTTATAATCAATATACTATATATCAATTGTTTAACGGATTTAGTTATGATTAATCATGATGCTTATTTATTTTAAGTTATTTGAATTATGGAGAAAATAAATCATTGAATTGCTTCAATTTCCATAATTCAAACTTAGTTAAAATAAATAATAAATACTAAATACTAAATATCTATGAATTAGATACTAGCACTTTAATATTTATAATTATCCTTGAATAACTACCAATAGAATATATGAGTTATACACATGACAATCACTTTATGGATAATTAGTAATTTTAGAAATACTTTCTAAGCATATAAAATATTGAGAGTTTTATACACATAAGTTAGAAAATACTTCAACTTTCAATATCAAAGGTTTTAGAAATAAGCATTGATTACTTAAAACAAAATTTCTAAATAATATCACTAATACTAAAAGTACCATAATTATTCGTACAAGATAAAAATAACTATGTTGCATATTATTTTAATATAACTTAAATTATGAAACTGATATGGAATGGAATTGTCTACCATCATAACAAGAAATCAATCTTCTTCCATGAAGTTGATAGCTTCTCGACATGTTTCTCCTATCACCTAAGTTGACAGCTTCAGAGATGCTTCTCATGTCTTTCTTACAACCTTTGTAACCTATATCTATATAGCAAAATATGTTAAGCATAATATCTTTATGGTACTTTACTCCAAGATTGGTAGTCCCTTAAGATATATAATAATCTTGTTAATAGCTATAAGATTGGATCTCTAGGATCCACTTGGAACATTTCACTTTGGCCTCTTGAGAACATTGCATGTTGTCTATTAGTATTTGAGTAAAAGAGTGAGTTTGTCATACCTCTATAACTTGTCATTATTACCTGAGTTGCACTAATCAAGCTTAAGTGGTTTCTATTGGTAAGTAGTCTTGGCATGTTCAGAATCTTCCAAATTTTACATCTTCAAAAGATCCTTAACTTACTAGTATTGCCATCATTCTTTTGGTTTACTTGTGCTCCTAAAAGAATTATTCTTTTGGCTTGCTTGAGCTCCTAAAAGAATTATTCTAATGGCTTGCTTGAAGTAATTCCAAAAAGAATTGTAACTTTTCCAACACGCTCCTCCGTACCTACTCTGCAATTACTTAACAAATTATCTTGCACAAGTTTTTTTTAGTAGACCAACATATAACATTATCATGATATCACTACACATATATAACATTATGTTTGTGCCTAGTAATAAGAGAGTTATTAATATGACGACTCTACTAGTTCATATTTAACTATAACTTCAGTTAGAGTGCCATACTATATCCTTGACAATTTCCTGAGATTTCAGTCTCGCCACGATCATATCCTTTTTTTACTCTTAAGAAGAGCAAGCTTCTCAACCTTCCTGCTTGAGATGAGACACTAATCCTTCATTGAATTGACATTTGTCCTTTGATACAAAACTGTTTGATAAGAGGATTTATGCCTTGATTCTTTACTAAGAAAGATGCTTCAATTGTTATCAGTGATACCAATGATTAGTTATTGTCAGTGATACCAATTGTTAAGTCCATGATGATATCCCTTTTTCAGTATAGCTTGTCCCGTGATGAAAACCTTTGCTATCATCTCCAAAGACTATTGACGGAATAGCTTTTGTTGGTCACATTTGATTGTGAGGCTCTTTTTTTGATCATATGCCTTGAGTATGAATTACCAAGTATACATATAAATCAGTTAACCTGTTATGTCCTGCACTCACAAATGGATTAATGTTTCTTGATACTCAACTTATCAATTTGGGTCCAGTTGGATTGGAGATTTTACTATAAACAGAGATAACAATATTTGCAACCTTATCATGTTAATTCCTATCTTTGACTGATCATTTTCTCCATTTTAATACCCTTGACAAATTTATCTCTAGGCTAGGGGAAAAATGGTTCCAACTTTACATAAGAGGGACTAGCAGTCTTTGCCCTATTATAACCTAAAACATGTTTTTTTATAATTAATGCAAGTACTAAGAGATGCATTCATTGTATTTAAATAAGCAAGCATTGAGTTAGGAGTACATGACATTAATTCAGAAATATTACACATAATAATTAAGCAAGGTATGCATAATATGGAACAAACAGAATTAACAAATAAATCACTAATTCTACCTAGTCCAATAATGTTGATGTACCTCATCTAGCTATCTCAATCCAATTATAAACTGATACAACTTAACAAACAATTTAGATTAAATGAATAAGTCACATTGTAATAGGATACAGAGAGTAAGCATAAACAAAGGTCTTAAATGTTGGAAAACTTATACCTCACTAAAGCAATAATTCATGTTCAACAAATATTCAAACACATATTTAAGATCATCTAAAGTAACATGCACAAGTTAAAAATCAATCCTAGTTCCCAAAAAAATATTCTAGTGAACTAGTTCAGCATTATCTATGTGTGATGCTATCATGCTTGTACGAGTGTTAAACATTTAAACACTAAGATCTTAACATGCATTGAATATTGAAAACAAAATATTGCAGTGGTTTAAAATATTGGAACCTGAGATATGTGAGTTGGATCATCTTCAGAGATTGCTATGAAAGCAAGATATTCATAATTCTCATCATATGATCCATCCCAACTCTTTCCCTATGCACTATAAGTTTTGACTGGCTGCTTCCCTATGAAAACATTCCACCTTTGTCACAACTCTTCAACTGAGTCCCTACTCATCCTTGTTTTTCAAACTTATATCTTTTCAGAACTGTAATTATCCAATCTTATTTCTGTCCTAATCTCAATCTTGTAACCACCTCTTGAACTAAATCTTTAAGAGTCTCTACTTCGGAATAGATATGCTTGATCCTTGGATATAGCTTCTGTATTCCATGTGAATCTGATGCGACTAAACCTCCCTGACATGTGAAACACTGCCCTGTAGTCCAGTCCCTCAAGTATTTCTACCTGAGTTTCCTCTGATTCAGCTATCAATAACTCTTACATTATGTCCTAATGTTCCAACTTTAATGCATGTAACTAAGATATTTGTATGTCCCTACTATTCTCTATGACCTCCTTAATTCCTTTCTTTATGATCTCTTTGATTTCCGGATAGCATTGGTACAATCCACTGTGTGATTGTATTAACTGGAATCATTAGAGTTTTCTTTAAAACCTTCGAGAAAAATTTTACCCGTAGAAATTTCATTCCTTTCCTGCATCTGAAAATCCAGTGGTATCCTATGGAGTAAGCCTTTGAGCAAATTCCACAATTTTCTTTCGTAGGTCATGAAATCAGCTTCATTAGAATAAGAAAACCATTATCTTCAATTTCCGTGTTCGGGAATTTTTCATCTGAATAGCACATGGTCTTTGTTTTTTTCAAAAGATTAAAATCATCTTTAACGCTCAAAGGAATCTTGAGACTACCAATCCTTTGAGAACCTTTGGCTTGAAATATTTTAAACTCCACAAATTTTGAACTTTTTGAGAGTTAAAAATATTTCGGGAATAAGTCCAAATTACTTAAAAAATCTTAAGTACCGATAATTTTTTAAAATTAAAAAATCCAAAACTATGAGAACTTGATTGTTTGGGGTGACACACCAGATCTAATCTGTATATCGATCAACAAGCTCTGATACCAATTGTTAGGTCCCGAAGTATCGTAGAAGGGGGGGCTGAATATGATACTCATTAAATTAAAAAAAATTCTTTCGAATCTTAGAAGGTGAATAGTGTTTAGGACAATAAATTGACGAACACAAGATATTCGGGGAAGTATATATTCGTATATAAATTCTCGGGGGTGTTGCTATACTCCAGTAAATAAATTAAGCGGTTACAATCCAAGAACAACAATGTTCTTGCTTCTACAAAGAAATTATAAATCAAATCATATAAAATGATCTATCTTTTTGTATGTCTAAGGATCTAATTACCGAATAACGATTATAATGCCCCTATAAATATATAAGACTTAAATCTGGCATTATAATGTTTCTCTGGTGAGAAGTTAAACATATATCAATTTACCTGAGCTTCTCTGTATTTTCTTTACTACTTGTTTTCACCAGCTCTCGTGGAGAAAATATGATGAATAGAACAATTACAAACTTAATTGTTAGTCTGACATGCTTCTATAGTGTAGACTTTATATTCAAAAATGAAATATGTGGTAATTTTTTTACCACATAAATCAAATGAATGAAATTAATAAAGTGTGGATGAGAGTTACTTGATTCAGGGACTTTTTCTTCATTACTTGCGACTACTAGAAGAGTTTCAGCACTTAGTTTCTCCAAGGAACAAGTGAATTGCGACCACAAGCCATTCCCTGCATCTTTACTTATGACCAAGAGTGTTCAAGAGAGTTGCCTTAAATTTTTCTTTAAGTTGCGACTCTAGTCACTAGGACAAGGCTTTACTTGCGACTGCATGCATGCAAGTGTATTTTGCCTTAACTAAGTGCATTGCTAATTTGTGACCATCATTCCCTTGTAGAACCTAACTGGCGACCATGTCTCTCCCTAGGAGGACTTTTTTTGTGACTTGTAGGCCATGGGGATCTAACTTGCGAACCTAGGATGCATGGCAAGCTAACTTGCGACCAAGGCTCACTAGTATGCATTTTTGACTTAGTTTTTTAGCTGATTGTGCTGAGTTGCGACCCCTTGCTTCCTAGGAGGCCTAAGTTGCGACCTTGGCTCTCTAGGGGGCCTAAGTTGCCACCCTAGATCCCCTTGGAGTGTTAGTTGCGACCCTACCTCCCCTTGGAGGTGTTAGTTGCGACCACAAGTGTTAGGTAATGAATTACACACAGGGGGGTGAATGTGTTTTAGTATTTCTATGCTTTTCTTGAACTATTTTGGTTTTGAACAAAGTAAATCAAATCTTGTAGTAAGATGTGTTATAACAGAAATTAAACATGAAGCTATGAATAACACATATCTTTCAAAACTCACTTAATTTTATATTAAAATTAAGAATGTTTTGCTATAAAATTTCTAGGCTCTTTGTTGATAAAGAGCTTAGCTTCTACTTGAGAGAAATACAAGAATTCCTGATCTAATTGTTACCACTAACAAATGACCAGTGTTAACTTTATATGATAGTTAACTGCTGGTTTACACGGTGTACAATAGGAGATGCTATTCACTTTAGTAAGCTAGTCACTTATCATTTTTATTTTAGGAAAAGTATATCTTCCATTTCTGTCTTAGCATATCTTTGCATACTGTGTTAATCTTGATCTTCCTTTGTCAGTTAATCTTCATCCTTGATCTTTCACACTCTTCAAGCTGCTTTTTGTAGACTTGTTAATCCAACCGGTTGGATTGTTTGTTGATTGTTAACCTTGGATATTGAACTGATTTGCAATTTGTACTTTGAGATTTTACCTCGAGATCTCCAGTTAGGCATATAGAGAACTTGACATCTCGATAAGTATATTGGCTTATCGAGATCTCTAATCACTCTATTATAAATTTGACTTGTAGAGCTCTCTGAGTTCTCTATAAGAGAATTTAGCTTGTCGAGATCTCTCAGCTCCATGTCTTCACTTTGAATTATCGATATCACTGAGATCTCCAGTGACATTTTGACTTGTCGATATCTCAAAGATCTCTAGTGAATTTTGACTTAGTCGATATCTCTAGAGTTCTCTAGTGAAAAAATGACTTGTCGATATCTCCAATCTTCATGTCTTCAATTTTGATTGTCGATATCTCTGAGTTCTCCTAGTAACTTTCCTGAGTTCTCGATAAGTCATTTGGAGTTCTCCAATGACTTCTCAATAACACTAAATCTGTGACTTGTGGAGAACTTTGACTTAGAATATTGTTCCCAAAACAGATTTATTCAACTCCAAGCTTCTTCATAATTCTCCTGAGGCATGATCTTCTTGATCTTCTTCCAGATAGAATTCTTAGGCTTGATACTGTTTTAAGAAAAAGACTCAAGTCTGCTCCTTTGATATTTTTACAGACTTTAAATGTTATAAGTATAAAATTCAAAATAAGATTATAATACAACTTACTTAGGGTTCTCAATTTGACTTAGTCTTATTAAAGTACAGGCATATCTTGCACAACAATCTCCCCCAATTTGTGAGAAGATTGTTTAACACAAATTTATGCCTGTTAACAAGACTAACCCCAAGTTAAACTGGAAAATAAGACTAATACATAAAATTGACATAATTACATCTTTTATACATTAGAAGATTTATAGAGTCTAAATGATTACAAGCATCAGGTAAAAACTGTTTTTGCTTCTGTTTCTTCCCTAATGAGATCCTTTAAGAACACAAGAATTTCAAGTTCTTCAACAATAGGTGTCCCACTTAGAGCTTCTACTAGTTTGATCCTATCTGCCTTTGGATAACCACTGTCTAGTAAATCAATTCTAAATCTTGAGATTTGCCTGCTTTGATGTTTAGAAACTTTCCATCTTTTGAAATTCTGCTCATTCCTTTGGCCTTGAGTTCTTCTGATCTTTTCATGAACATTTCAATCTCTTCATCATATTTTCTTTTTCTTTCCTCATATTCAGCCTCATTTCTTTTACTTCTTTCTTCCCTTTCAATCAACCACTAAGCCAAAACTGATCTCCATGCTCTTGTAGCAGTATCCTTATCTTTAAGCAAGCTTATCACTCTCTTGATTTATGTGGGAAAGAGAGAATCAATTATAGCACATCCAAGGAATGTGAAGGACCCATCTACATAATAAATTCTGACTTCCTTTAAAGATAAAACCCAGACTCTATTATTTCCTCAACTAGTTTTTGAAAATAATCTTCATCTGGGATGCACTATTTCAAAAGTAGAAAGTCATTTTGCTTGAAGCAATTCTAGAGGGCCCTTTCAGTGACTTCTATTTTTTCTGTAGGCTTGACTTTCTTAGGTTTTCTCCCAACAAACTTGTAATTGATTTTGAGTGAAGGCTTGTCTAAAGGTAGGTTTGTGTTTTTCTTGAGAGAGGTTTGGTTGGAGGTGATTAGTGTTTTAAGAAAGGTGTTTGCAGTTTGTTTGTATAGAAATTTTAGCTTAGAGGTTAGAGATGGTGTGATGTTTGAGACAGTTGACTTTGAAAGTTGAGCCAAAGGTTGAGTTAATTGTGTTTGGATTTTTAGAGTTTGGTGTGGTTCTGAGCCATCATGATTCTTTTTGCTTCTCCTCTCACTTCCTCTCTTCTTCTCATCATCCTTCTTTCCATCTTCTTTCTTCTCTCCTTGACTCTTGTCCTTGCTACCAGTTACTTTAGAGGTTTGACTTGGATTTGAGCCAGAAGGCTTTTGTTTGTCATCCTTTTGCTCATCATCATTCTCATCTTTCCTTAAATTGTATTGAGTGTTTGGCAACATGGTGTTGGGATTCAAGATATATCTGTCCAAGATTTTTATCATTTCAACATCCTCATGCTTCTTGTTCTTTTTATACTTCAAGTCAGGCTGCAATGTCATGATTAGCCTCATGTTTAATCTGACACAATGTTTAGGAATAATGAGATGCCTTGCTTGATTGGTTGTTGGACATACAAAAACTACTCCTTTGTGTGGGTATAGATAGGCTTCTGGAAAAGTTGTTATCTGTGCCTTTTTGAGCTCTTGGAAAAGTTGAGTGTCTTCTTGAATAACTGGATTCACTCTGTCAATCATTATATCCAGCTCAGATGCTCTTAAATTTTGAAGATATGGAAAAGACACCTGGAGACACCTGTCCACACCACCATCATTGATGTTCATGACAATCTTTTTCTCTAGAAAATTATCAACTTTCACCACCACTGCTCTTATAAAATTGATGTTCTTTCCCAAAGCTTTCTTGCAAGCCATATTTGTTCAGGTAATTGAATTCCTGATCTTGATTGGGTCCTTTTGCAGCCCTCATTAGTCTTTCTTTTCCAACATCAACTTGAGCACTTGAGCTTTGTCCCACCTGAACAGACTCTTTGGATTTTGATTTAGCATCCCTGGATTGTTAAATCCTAGCGTCAATCTCCCCCTTAGTCTTGGTGACAGGAAATGAGGAGGGGAGTAGGTAACTCTGGCCTTATTTGTTCAGGTAAAGCAGGCAGTGAAATGTTAAGCTTCCCCATGATGGCCCCCAAAGCAACAGAATTCTGCATTTGAACGTGCTTATGAGAGTCCACCAGGGTCTGGATGTCTGTTTGTTGACTCTTGACGAAAGAAGTCAAGGCTTGGACCTGTGCATTGAAAGAAGCATTAGAAGTCTGCAATTCTGAGACTTTGTTTTAGAGAGATTGGATTTATAGATTCGTAAAAGTGGAGCCAGGCTGATAAGAGCTAGTAGATGTTGAGGAGCCAAAAGTTTCTTCCACATCCTGTTTGATGTTATCCATGAGCAAAGCTGAAGGCTCATACCTGCTTTGATGAAGTTGTTCCCGATTGACCTTTGTGTCATTGGAATGAGTGATTTGCTGTTGGAGCACGGTATGAAGAGAGATTAAGGATTGTTTGAGATTTTTGACTTCCTTTTAATTGGTAGTAAGATCCATCCTTGACATTTGATCAGAAAAATGCTTGAACTTGGAGGTGATTTGTACTTGAGATGGGATGATCTCATCCATTTTGTCCTTCACCAGCTTCCTTATTTTGTCTTCATGACCAGTCAACTTGAGTTCTAGGGCTTTACCAAATAGGTGGAAAGCCTTGAGTTGAGCTTTGTAGACCTCAGTGACCGCATTATAGACATCCTGTGGAGTCAAGGCCTTGGCATTGCTCCAAAGAATTGTAACATACTCATCCCTGAATCTAGCCAAGACTTGATCCATCTCCAATACAAAATCCTGAGATAGCCATGCATCTACATTTCTATCCATCTTTGCATCATTCACAATCTTCTCCTTTTATTTTTCAACTTATTCATTGTATGTAAGCATAATAGCTTGATAGTCTTGATTTCTCATGTTGGAAGTGAGTAGATGTTGTGAGATATTTGCCAGTCCAGAAATCTGCTTAACTAGAATATTATCTACAGATGTAGGTTGAGAGCCAGATTTTTGCAGCCATTGAGATATAATTTGTGGTTTTTGAGGTTGGGAGGTTGAGGGTTGAGCTGATTGGGAATCAGGACCACCTGTGACTGAATTCACAGTTTTACTCATAGATTGCTCTATGTTTATGACAGTGTGTTGTCCTCCACTTGTAGTGGGAACCTGCAATAAAATTAGAGGGGATTTGACAGGATTATTGTCATGTACACCAGCCTCAAACCCTTGTGCTTCTTGCAAAGCACTGTCACTTGAATGTGATAAACTTGCCTCCCCTATAGCAAGATTATTGGAAATTGTACTCCTAGCATCAACTGTAATACAATTTCTGCTAGGGTTTTGAGGGGAGTTGTTCCTACATGAGGAATCTCCAATTAAATTGGAGAGGATTTAGATAGCTCCCCCTCAGGAGTACTACCCTCAAACCTAACAGTCTGTGAAGACTGATTTGCACATGAAAGTGTATTTAGTGTCTCCATGGGGTCTTCAGTAAAAACCGATGAACCCCCCATGGTTTTGATGGTATCATCAAGGTCTACCCCAGCTAGTAGCCTTTCACCATCTGATTGTAGTGTCTGGGTAGTGAGCAAGGTTTCTTGAAATAAGTCACTTGATTTAGCTTACACTTGAGAATTAGATTCAAGTGCTGAAGATGGAGAAGAAATTTGTGAGTTTAGAAATTTTCTCTCAGAAGTGAGTGTTGGCAGCTCCCCCTGAATGGATGAGGGAGGGAGCTTCAAAAGATGTGCCCTCACTGTGTGTGCCATCCTTATTTCTTCTACTATACACTTGGATTTGATTAAGTGCAGGCTGTGCAGACTCTATACAGGATGCATTGGGGTGAATGCTCTTTTTAATAGACACACCTTGTTAAGAGGATGTATCTAGAGTATGTTTGATCCCTATATTTACGACTGCATCCTTTTGGGAGGATACAGAGGTGGTTTAAGTGGCCAGCTCAGATTTCTTACTCTTCTTTGATCTTTTGACCAAGGGTGACTCAGCTTCTGTTTGATCCTCACCACTCTCATTCATAATTGTTAATGTTACCTCCTTTCTCTTTTTTTTACTCACCTCATCCTTTTGAGAAGATGAGGTGGTTCGTTTCCTAGCTACTAAAGGTACTGAAGAAATGGTTTCAGCTTGGGAAGGTCCCTGTGGGTGTTCTTGTGTTTGTACTTCCACAGGTTCATGGACCATAGTTGTGCTAGGTTGTCCATTAGATCTCATGTCTGGCATTGGGTAAGGTAAGTCCTAAATCTCTCCATCATATTTGGAGTGATTTTCAGACTCACATTTACCTTGTTCTTTGTAGTAAGTGAACCAAATATTATTTTGGACACTTGCTTACAGTTGCCAATTTTAGTGCTATCTATACCATTCAACAAGTGTATGTCTGTGACTTTATGATTTAAAGTAGACATAATGAATCTAGGAAATAATATTTTCCTACCTCTAGCAGATAGGGGCATGGTCAACCTGGTTGCAAGTTCTTCCAGGATCAATAAACCAACATCCAAGTGTCTGTTGTGGGCTATTGAGTACATCAGCTTCTGCACCACACTTGAAATGTTGTCATACCCTGTCTTCTTGCATGTGAAGGCCCTCACAACAGAATCAAACACAAAGGACCATTCCTTCCTTAAGTTAGTCTTGTTCAAACTTGACAAGTTGATTCTTCCACCATAGTTGATGAAGTCCATAAACTCAGTCAGTTCATCAGGAGTTGGCACCTCCACCAAGTTTGTAGTTGGCAGCCCCAAAGCTCTATTCACATCTTTCTCATTGAACTTTATTTGCTGGCCTCCAATTGTGCAAGTTACCACCATAGAGAGAGAGTTATCATTCATATTAGTCCTTACTACTACAGTTGTCCAAAACTTATGCAGAACATCCAGATACAAAACTGGGTTAGCAGTTAAAGCTCCTCGAAGGTAAGATTCAGACAAAAGTTTCACAAACCCCTTGAAACTATCAGGAGCTTGGTTAGCATCGGTAAAAGCTAGGTAATTTGTTCATTTCTCTAGAATAGTAGCTCTAACAACATTGAGTGCCATTGTTGATTAAGGAGAGTGAATGGGTAAGAAAAATTAGTGAGAAAGGAGTAAAAACGAGAGAAAAATCGCTTTTGGATTTTAAAAGCTAGGTCACTTGAGATCTCGAAAGTTGTAAGTATGTATATGTATCGAGATGTCTGGGTATTTAGAGTAAAACCAAATGACTTGTTGAGAACTCAAAAATAGACGTTTGGAATTAGTCTCTCGAGAAGTCATTATAAGAAATAAAATATATCGATAAGTCATTTTATTTATTCTTATGGAGAACTAAAAAATATGCTTATCGAGATATCAAATAAATACTCAGTTCGTCCAAAATGGACTGAATTTGATTCCAATTTTTATTTGAATAAATTCAAAATAAAATTAGAATAATTTTGCCAAAAGTATTTTACCAAAATAATTTATCAGATTAAATTATTTCAGTTTTGAGTTATTGACAAGTCTAAAAATAATTCTTGTAGAGAACTCTGTAAGTTAACGCCTGTAGAGAACCCTACAATGACTTATGGATAAGTCATAATAAAACTTATCGAGAAGTCACTCGAGAAGTCAGTAAATTGACTTATCGAGAACTAATTCGAGAAGTCTTAAAATGACTTGTCGATAAGTTAATTAGACTTATCGAGAACTCAGTTCTCTATATACTTTTGAACATTTTAAGTCCGCCTTGTGTTAATTCTACATATTAAAGATGTAAATTACCAACTTAGTAGTTTACTTAGAATTTGAAAAATTCCAAGTTAAATTTTTGTTTTTGAAAAATAAAAATGCAGAGATTTTTGAAATATTTATAATTCATATTTCAGTTAATTTCCAATTAAATCAAATTAATTTTTGATTTACTAGAAATTAATCTGCTGCAACACATTAGCTGAGTTCTTGCCTTAGGATGAAAAATTAAGCATTCCAATTTCACCTACAAGTCTAGTGAAAGTTGCTTCATCCAAAGATTTAGTAAAATTGTCAGCTAATTGTTTTTCCAGTTGGAACAAAAATGAGCTGAATGGTACCATTTGTAGCATGTTCTCTAATAAAATGGTACCTTACATCAATATGCTTTGTTCTAGAATAATTAACTGGATTAGCTACTATAGATATAACATTAGTATTGTCACACATGATAGGAGTTTTGTGTAACACTAGGCCATAATCTATTAGTTGATTTCTAATCCAAAGCACTTGAGCACAACAACTTCCTGCAGCTATGTATTCAGCCTCTGTTGTAGAAGTTGATAGAGATTGTTGTTTCTTGCTATACCAGGATACAAGTCTTTGTCCAAGAAATTGACAGCTTCCACTAATACTTTTTCTGTCAACCCTGCATCCATCAAAATATGCATCTGTGTAGCCAACAGCTTCAAAACCAGTTCCCTTAGGACACCACAATACCAAGTTTGGAGTCCCCTTCAAGTATCTGAAAATCCTGTTTACAGCCATCAAATGTGATTCTTTTGGATTAGCTTGAAATCTTGCACAAAGACATGTTTCAAACATTATGTCTAGACTACTTGCAGTCAAGTAAAGCAATGATCCAATCATTCCTCTATAGCTTGAAATGTCTACACTTTTTCCTTTTATGTCTTCATCCAACTTTGTTGTTGTAGACATAGGTGTAGAAGCAGGTAAACAATTAATCATACCAAACTTCTTTAATAAATCCTTGACATACTTAGTTTGGATGATGAAGATTCCATCATTTCTTTGACTAACTTGAAGTCCAAGAAAGTAACTTAATTCCCCCATCATGCTCATTTTATATTCACTCTTCATAAGCTTAGAAAATCTATGGCAAAGCTTTTCATTTGTAGAACCAAAGATAATTTCATCCACATAGATCTGAACTAGGATCATATCATCACCATGGTTTTTGTAGAAGAGAGTCTTGTCTATTGTTCCTCTAGTAAAACTATGTTTAAGTATAAATTCTGACAAAGTATCATACCAAGCTCTAGGTGCCTGCTTTAGTCCATATAGATCTTTGAGTAAATTGTATACAAAGTTTAGCAATTCTGGATCTTCAAAGCCAGGTGGCTGTTGCACATACACTTCTTCTTCTAGCTCACTATTTAGGAAGGCACTCTTAACATCCATTTGATACACTTTAAAATTTGAATGTGCAGAAAATGCTAAAAAAATTCTTTTTGCTTCAAGTCTTGCAACTGGAGCAAAAGTTTCATCATAATCAATTCCTTCTTCTTGTGAGTAGCCTTTTGCAACCAACCTTGCCTTGTTTCTAGTAACTATACCATTTTCATCCATCTTGTTCCTGAACACCCATTTTGTTCCAATAATGCTTCTATTCTTTGGTGTAGGAACTAGCTCCCAAACTTTGTTTCTTTCAAACTGATTAAGCTCTTCTTGCATTGCAGATATCCAATCAGGATCCATTAGAGCTTCTTCAATTTTTTTGGGCTCTATTTAAGACAGAAAACATGCATGTAGGCACTCATTAGCAGTTGCACTTCTAGTTCTCACACCAGCAGTAGGATCACCAATAATTGCTTCTCTAGTGTGACTTCTATCCCACTTTCTTGTGTGAGTTTGTTGACTAGTGCCTTCATCATTTGTATGACTTATTGATCCTTCTTCTCTTTCTCCCGCTGAGTTTGTGCTATCAAATTCAGGTGTTTGAGATGAGCTTCCATTCCCATGATTTTCATGTTTAGTAATCTCTTCATTCAACATTTGTTATGCATTGACTTCATCTTCGCCATCAGAATCACTATCAATATTGAGGTTTTCAAATGCAAGGGCTTCAACTTCATTTTCATCAAGGCATTCCAATCCTGGACACTTGTCATCATCAAAAGTCACATATGTGCTTTCCATAATCTTCTTTTGATCTATCATATAGACCTTGTAGGTAGTTCTCTCCAATGAATATCCCAGAAAAATTTCTTCAAAAACTTTTGAGTCAAATTTTTCCACATATTCACAGTTGTCTTTCAAAATATAACACTTGCTTCCAAACACATGAAGATGCTTTATAATAGGCTTTTTCTTAGACATGATTATGTAAGGTGATTTTTCATGAGCCTCGTTAATGAGATATCTATTTTGAGTATAGCATGCAGTGTTGACAGCCTCTTTCCAGAAACTTATTGGCAACTTGGCATCTTGCAGCATTGTTCTAGCAACTTCAACTAATATTCTGTTCTTTCTTTCAACTACTCCATTTTGTTGAGGTGTTCTAGCAGCTGAGAATTCTTGAACAATGCCTTTTCTTTTGCAGAATTCACTCAATGTTGCATTCCTGAATTCTGTTCCATTATCACTTCTCAGTCTCTTTGTACAATTATGATCTTCATCCTGTTTCTCTATTTTCTTGATGTGCTCAAATATGATGTGTGGAGTTTCATCTTTAGAGTGCATGAATTATACCCAAGTGTATTTTGAGAAATTATCCACCATCACAAGTGCATATTTGTTACTTGAAATAGATAAGACATTTAATGGGCCAAACAAATCCATGTGAATAATTTGCAATGGTGCACTTATAGAATTCACAGTTTTTAACTTGTGACTTGATCTTTTCATTTTTCCTTTCTGACAAGCTTCACAAACTTCAACTTGAGCAAACTCCAGATTAGGCATGTCTCTTACTAACTCCTTTTTGACCTAGGTGTTAATTGCCTTAAAATCAAGTGAGACAAGTTTTTATTCCATAGCTTGTTTTGTTCTTCTGATGCCTTGATGTAGAGGCAACATCCTTATTTGTTGAGTCCAAGTCTGCAACAAATAAGCTTCCTTTTCTTTCTCCTTTCAGAGCAATTTTACCAGTTTTCTTGCTGATAAAAGTGCATTCTTCTTTGTTGAATAAAACTTCAAAGCCTTTATCTGCAAATTGGATAACACTAAGAAGATTCAGTTCAAGACCATCTACTAGTGATGCATCATCAATGACAACATTTCCAAAAACAATCTTACCATATCCCATTGTGAATCCTTTGCTATTGTCTCTAAAGGTCACCAAAGGGCCAGCCTTTTCCTTAAACTGTGATAGTAGGGCCTTATCACCTGTCATGTGTTTAGCAACCCAAGCAGTGTTGGGCACTTTCTTCTTCTTAGCTGATTTAGCAGAAGTCGAATGAGTTATTTTAGATAAAATAGAATTTAATGACTGTTGTGCATTTTCCCTATATGCTGTAGACCCAATTTTTATTTCTTTAAGGTCTACTCTCAGTTTATGACAACTATTCATCACTTTCAAGTTACAAGGGATGCAATCAAACTTGTCACAGAATGAGTATGGATCATTTGCATCTGCTTCATTGTATTTACAGGCTCCTCAGCTGGCTTTCTAACAACCTTTTTACAAAGGTGAGTTAGGTGATTCACATAGCCACATTTCTCACATTTCTTTCTTGGAGCATCTGAAATATAAGCAAAATTGTTGCTTTTGTTTATCCCAATTTTCCCATTTCTATTTTTCTTTTTCTTTCTTGCATCTTCAGTTTTGGTTTCTTTGACAGGTGTCTTGGAGTCTTGGTTGTCAATGAGCTTCTCTTTTAAAGATTGAGTTGCTTCAGCATGTTTCTTTTCACAATCTTCATCAGCAATTTCTTGCTTGATACTCAACTCTTCTTCACTGAAGTTAACCTCACATGCCTTGAACATAGGTGAGTCAACCTTTGTAAGGATTATTGGAATATTTTCATTTTCTGTTGCTTTTCCTTTGTCACCTATATTTCTCTTCTTGCTGTTCAAGGCATCATAATCAAGTACAATAGCAATATTTGCACATGGCTTGTTTTTCTCATGGTATTGTCCAACTAACTGAGATGCATTCTTGAAGGACTTCAATTTAACTTCATTCTTTTATAGCTTCTCCTTTAGCACTGCTTCAATTTTACTTGCACACTTGAGCTTGTTCTTCGGATATGCATTGTAATATCCCATATTTTTAAATATTATTATTATTATTAATTGGAATTCTTGTTTCTAGAACTGTAACCTTAAAAGATCTTGGATTAGTTGGGGTCATAAATGATAAATATCTTCCGCTGGCATTTATTATTTGATTTAACAGGTTATTTTGGATTGAGGTTTCATCGTGACGACCAAATCCCCAAATCCGGGGTCAGGGGATTTGGTCGTCACGATGAAACCTCAATCCAAAATAACCTGTTAAATCAAATAATAAATGCCAGCGGAAGATATTTATCATTTATGACCCCAACTAATCCAAGATCTTTTAAGGTTACAGTTCTAGAAACAAGAATTCCAATTAATAATAATAATAATATTTAAAAATATGGGATATTACAATCTACCCACCTTATAAGGATTCCGTCCTCGGAATCAGTAAAAGAAAGCACTAAGGGTTTTCTAACCAACTTTCCATCACACCGCCTTACTTTGAATTGACCAGGATACTCAACTTAACTTGATTGGCACACCTTCGAATATTTAGAATGGTAAAATCATGAAATTTCAAAAAGAAAAGAATTTGATACCATAACGGGACCAAGATCTGAATTTGAGAAAAAGTATTGTTGAAATAAAAGAATAACTGAGTGATCAATATGATCAAATGAACTTGGTATTGCGTGTCCAAATTAAGACACTACTAAAGGTTGTTAACCTTCATGTATTCACAATACACACAAGTGATGGCGTCCCATCCAACTCCTATCACACAGACAGGGATACCTTGTGTCCCCTATAGTTAAGGTTGTTCATCTCAGTCAGAATAAAAGAATATGAAAGTGATCGAAAATCAAATGAATAAAACTGAAAGGATTTCAAGCTGATAATTCTGAAGGAATAGAATCCAGAGAACAAAATTCTGACGCCAAATGAGCAACTGGTGTCACATCATCAAGAAACCATCCACCAAATAAGAAAATTGGAATTAATTACCATAAGTTGACAGAGCTATCAAAACCTGAAAAAATAGGCTTCATGACAACCTCTGGCACATTTAAAACACAGATAGGATTGAAAATGAGTGTTAGGGAATATATCTTCTAACAATCACTTCTTTTGAGAGATGTCAAAATGAATTATAGAAATAGAAGGTATTGCCAAAGTCTTAATATTTATCTTCAATTTGAACTCTTCAGTTGACTCGCCCTCTGATTCTAGACGCTCTTTAACGTTCCAAAGATATCAATAATCTCCATCGTCGTCGAAACGTAGTAGCCTCGAAAGATTCCACAATAGAAGTTTGCAGCTTCCTAGAGCTCCATCCGGCTCAGCACAATCATCTCAAACGAATGCGCCTATCTTAACTTATTCGTTGGTACTATATCCAATAGTCCAACAGGAACTCGATATGAGCTCAAACGTCCTCACATAGCTATACACACTCCTACACACTCTCGTTTCTAGTTTACTATAACCTCAGCTCTGATACCAACCTGTAACGCCCCCAAATCCGGGGTCAGGGGATTTGGTCATCACGATGAAACCTCAATCCAAAATAACCTGTTAAATCAAATAATAAATGCCAGCGGAAGATATTTATCATTTATGACCCCAACTAATCCAAGATCTTTTAAGGTTACAGTTATAGAAACAAGAATTCCAATTAATAATAATAATAATAATATTTAAAAATATGGGATATTACATGCATTTTCTTATTTTACAGCTTCAAGCTCTACCAACAACAATTCAGCTTCTTGTTTCTCATTTTCAAGCTTCTCATTTATCTTTGTCAGTCTGCTAACTTCTTCATTAGAAACAACCATACTTGTATGAATGTGAAACATTTCTGTGCTCATCTTCTCTACAGTTTCCTTATATTGACTCACATTTAAATCAATGGTGGTGAGAGTTGGTACCTGTGATTTTGATGAGGATGATTCTCCTTGCTCCAAGGCCATTTGTGCATAATTTCCAACTTCCTCATCTTCATCATTATCATAATCATCCCAACTTTTTTTCCTCTGCAATATAAGCTTTGCTTTGCTGTTTCTTCAGAAGAGCTTCATACTTTACTTCCATTTCAAGATAAGCTTTGTCTTTCTTTGCTTTCTTGGGTTTCCTGCATTCTGTAGTAAAATGGCCTAGTTCATCACAATTGAAGCACCTTATTTTTAATCTGTCAACATATCCAGTTTTGTAACCATTTTTGCTATCAGATGTGTACTTCCCTTTTCCTTTCCAGCTGCTGTCTTTGTTGAATGATTGTCCCTTACCCTTGAAGAATCTTGGCTTCTTTACTCTAATGTTAGAGAAATTTCTTGCCAGATAGGCCATTGATTAAACAAGCTCATCAAGTTCATCTAGGGTGTAAAACTCATCATCTTCCAATTCCAGAATGTGTGAATCATTGGTTCCTTGTGTTGTAAAAGACATGTCTGTGCTTTAACAAGACTAAGACATTTTGTTAACTCTAAGTAAGTTGCATTGTTATCTTAATTTGTATTTTGTACTTGTAACACTTAAAGTCTATAAAAATGCAAAGGAGCAGACTTGAGTCTTATTTCTGAAACAGTATCAAGCCTAAGGATTCTATCTGAAAGAAGATCAAGAAGATCATGCATCAGAAGAATTTTGAAGAAGTTTGGAGTTGAATAAATCTGTTTGGAGAAAAATATTCTAAGTCAAGATCTCTACAAGTCACAGATTTAATGTTATAGAGAAGTCATTCGAGAACTCCAGAATGGCTTATCGAGAAGTCAGGATAGCTACTAGAGAAATCAGGAAGATATCGACAAGCCAAATTGAAGAACTAAAGATTGGAGTTATCGACAAATCATTCATTCACTAGAGAACTCAGAGTTATCGACAAGTCTACATTAAGTAGAGAACTCTGAGTTATCGATAAGTCAAGTTCCACTAGAGAACTCAGAGATATCGATAATTCAAAATTTACTAGAAAACTCTGAGATATCGACAAGGTGAATTTGTCTAAAGAACTATGAGATATCGATAAGTCAAGAAGCCACTAGAGAACTAAGAGTTATCAATAAGTAAAAGTGAAGATGTGAAGATTAGAGATCTTGACAAGCCCAAGTTCTCTTATAGATAACTGAAGACCTCTACAAGCCAAACTAAATATAGAGTACTGGAGATCTCGATAAGCCAATATACTTATCGAGATGTCAAGTGTTCTATATACCTAAACTGGAGATCTCGATGTACAATCTCAAAGTACAAGGTTGCAGATCAGTTCAATATCCAAGATAAACAATCAACAAACAATCCAACAGCTAGATTGACAAGTTTACAAAAAGCAGCTTGAAGAATGTGCAAGATCAATAGCAAAGATTAACTGACAGAGGAAGATTAAAGTAAACACGGAATGCTAAAGATATGCTAAGCCAGAAATGGAAGATCTGTTTTTCTATAAATAGAAATGACAAGTGACAGTTTAGAAAAGCTAATAGCATATCTTATTACACACTGTGTAAACCAACAGTTAACTGAGTTAAAAATTTAACACTGGTCCTTAGTCAGTTATAACAATTTAGATCAGATTTCTTGTAACACTCTCAAGTAGAAGCTAAGCTCTTTATCAACAAAGAGACTAGAAATTTTGTAGCAAAACAGTCTTAATTTTAATATAAAATTAAGTGAGTTTTGAAGATTTGTGTTCTTTAATTTTCTACAAGTTTAAATTCTGCATGAACACATTTCACTACAAGAATAATTTACTTTGTTCAACCATAAACATTCAAGAAAAACTCAAAAATAGTAAAACACATTCACCCCCTGTGTGTTATTCATTTCCTAACAATTGGTATCAGAGCCAAATCTGAAAGTAAACAGATTTAAGATCTTGAAAGAATGAATACACAGAAAATCAGTAGTATCAAAATTCCTACCTTTGACAAAGCTAACTACACTCTTTGGAAAAAGAAAATGATGATGTTCATCAGGATGGCCAATCCACTATACATTCAGATCCTCAAGAATGGGCCCTTCATTCCTATGGTTAGAGTTGAGGAATCTACAGATGGAGACATGGTTATCCCAGCTCATTTTGCTCCAAAAGATCCTTCTGAGTATTCTGACCATGAAAATGAGAAAGTCTCCCTGGATAGTAGCTTGCAATTAATATTGATTGAGTCACTTGATAATGTGATGTACAACGACATTGTCAGCTGTGACACTCCCAAGCAAGTATGGGAAAAGATTGAGATACTCTGTGAAGGAACTGAAGAAGTTAGGTCAAACCAAAGAAGAATACTAATTTCACAGTATGAGGGTTTATGGCAAAGCCAAAGGAAAGTATTACTGATGTGTTTGAAAGGTTTAACAAGCTGATAAATGACTTGCAGCTTCATGACAAATATTATGAAGATGAAGAAGTGAACTTGAAGTTCTTGCTTACTCTCCCTGATCATTTGGAACAAAAAATCTCAGCAATCAGGGAATGGAGAGATTTGAGCAGAATAATTCTGGAAGTTCTATATGGAATTCTCAAAATATATGAACTAGAAATGATTCAAAGGCAATCATTAAGATCTGGTCAGGGACATGTTGTGGATGGTTCAAGTGCTTTAATTGTAAATGAAAGTCAAACATCTAATGATGAACCAAGATGAACCAAGATCTCAAACTCCAGTTTCCTCAACAAGTGAGCAAAGAACAAATGATTCACAGGAGCAAGTCATTCTGGAATTGGAAAAGGATGAGTTCTATACTCTTGAAGAACTGGATGAGCTAGATCATTCAATGGCCTATTTAGCTAGGAAATTCTCTAATATTAGAGTAAAGAAGCCAAGATACTTCAAGAATAAAGGACAGTCATTCAACAAAGATAACAGTTGGAAGGAAAACTGGATTTGTTGATAGATCTAATATAAGATGCTTCAATTGTGATGAACAAGGCCACTTTGCTACAGAATTCAGGAAACCCAAGAAAGCAAAGAAAGACAAAGCTTATCTTGAACTTGAAGCAAAGTATGAAGCTCTTCTAAGGAAATAACAAAGTAAAGCTTATATTGCGGAGGGTAAAAGTTGGGATGACTCTGAAAATGATGAAGATGACGAATTTGGTAATTATGCACTCATGGCCCTGGAGCAAGGAGAATCATCCTCATCTAAATCACAGACACCAACTCTTATCACTATTGATTTAAATATGAATCAATACAAGGAAACTGTTGAAAAGATGAGCACAGAAATGTTTCACATTCACACAAGCATGGTTGCTTCTAATGAAGAAGTTAGCAGATTACAAAGATAATTGAGAAGCTTGAAAGTGAGAAGCAAGAAATGGAATTGTTGTTGGTGGAGCTTGAAGCTTTAAAATAAGAAAATGCTTATCTAAAGAACAAGCTCAAGTGTGCAAATGAAATTGAAGCAGTGCTCTGGGAGAAGCTGAAAAAGAATGAAGTGAAGATGAAATCTTTCAGGAATGCATCTGAACCGGTCGGACAGTATCATAAGAAGAATAAGCCATGTGCAAATATTGCTATTAGGCTTGACTATGATTCCATGAATAACAAAAAGAAGACAGTAGGTGACAAAGGGAAAAGCAAAGAAAACTGAGAATGCTCCAACCTTTTTGAAAGAGGTTAATGCAGCTATATTCAAAGCATGTGAAGTCAACTTCAGTGAAGAAGAATTGATTATCAAGCAATAAATTGCTGATGAAGATAAAGAGAAGAAAACAGAAGAATTAATTCAATCTTCCAATACTGAAGAGATGCTCATAAACAAACAAAGTCCCAAGACTCCTGTTAAAGAAACCAAAACTGAAAATGCAAGAAAGAAATGGAGAAATAGAAATGGGAAAATAGGGATAAACAAAAATAATAATTTTGCTTATGTTGCAAATGCTCCTAGAAAGAAGTGTGAAAAATGTGGCTCTATAAATCATCTAACTCACCTGTGTAAAAAGGTTGTTAGCAAGCCAATTTACTGACTTCTCAAGTGACTTCTCGATAGGCTTAAAAATGACTTATCGATTAGTCCTTGTAGAGTTCTCTAGTAGTGTTTATTCACAGAGTTCTCTACAAGTACAATTTTTGACTTATCGATAACTCAGAACTGAGATAATTCAAATTAATAAATTATTTCGGTAAAATACTTTTGAAAATTTATTCTATTTTTTTAATAAAAGTTAAAATTATTTCAGTCCACCTTTTTGGACAAACTGGGTATTTATTTGACATCTCGATAAGTCAATTTTGAGTTCTCTAACAGAGTAATTTAAAATGACTTCTAGATATAAACTTCTTTTCAAAAAATGACTTCTCGATAGACAAACTCTAAATGTCTATTTTTGAGTTCTCGACAAGACATTTACTTTTACTATAAATACCCAGACTTTTCGATACATACACATACTTACAACTTCGAGATCTAAATTGACCTAGCCTTTCTAGAAAAAAACCCATTTCTCTCTCGTTTTTATTCATTTCTCAAAAATTCTTCTTACCCATTATTTCTTACTAAACTACAATGGCACAAAGCACTGTTAGAGCAACTATCCCAGAGAAAGGAACAAACTTCTTGGCTTTTACTGATGTTAACCAAGCCCTTGACAGTTTCAAGGGATTTGTGAAATTTCTGTCTGAATCGTACATTGCAGGAGCCTTGTCTGCTAATCCAGTGTTGTACCTGGATGTGTTACATATCTTTTGGACTACAGCTGTGGTGAGGACTATGATGCATGATGATGTTGTATCCTTGGTAGTGACTTGCTCAGTTGGAGGTCAACAAATTGAGTTTAATGAGCAGGATGTGAACCGAGCTTTGGGACTGCCTACTGTAAATCTGGTGGAAGTGCCAACTCCTGATGAGCTGATTGAGTTTCTGGACTTCATCAACTATGGTGGAAGAATCAATTTATCAAGCCTAAACAGAACTAATCTAAGGAATGAGTGGTCATTCATCTTTGACTCAGTAATGAGAGCTTTTACATGCAGGAAGACCGGATATGACAATATTTCAAGTATGGTGCAAAAGCTTGTGTATTCAATTGCCCACAATAAACACTTGAATGTTGGTCTACTGGTCCTGGAAGAACTTGCAACTAGGCTAACCATGCCCCTGTCAGCTAGAGGTAAGGAAATTTTCTTCCCTAGATTTACTATGTCCACTTTAAAAAATAAAGTAGCAGACATACACCTACTGAATGGTATAGATAGTACTAAATTAGGCAATTATAAGCAAGTGTCCAAAATAATATTTGGATCACTTACTACAAAGAATAAGGTCAATGTAAGTCTGAAAATCACTCCATTTATGTTGGAGAGGTTTAGGCCTTATCCTTATCATATGCCTGATATGAGATCTAATGCACAATCTAGCACAACTATGATTCTTGAACCTGTGGAAGTACAAACACAAGATCACCAATAGGGATCTTCCCAAGCTGTAACCATTCTTTCACAACCTCTAGAAGCTAAAGAACCAACTACCTCATCTTCTCAAAAGGGTGAGGTCAGTAAAAAGAAGAGAAAAGGGATAAATCTAGCTTGTGATAACTGAGAGTGGTGAGGAGAGAGCTGAAAGAGAAAAACCTTTGGTCAAAAGATCCAAAAGGAGTAAACAAATTGAGCTGACCATTCTACCCTCCTCTACATCCTCCCAACATGATGCAGTTGTAAAAACAACCAGGAGTGAGTCTGCACAGCTAGCACAAGAAGCAATTCAAGTGTATGGTAGGAGAAACAAGGAAGGTACACACTGTGAGGACACATCACTTGAAGCTCCCTCATCTATTCAGGAGGAGCTGTCAACACTCACAGCTGAGCAACAAATTCTTATAACTAAAATTTCTTCTATTTCAACTCCACTTGAATCCACTTCTCAAGCGCAACAACAATCAAGTGACTTAGCTCAGGAAGCTTTGCTCACCACCTAGACACTCCATTTAGATGGTGAGAGGCTACATGCTGGGGTAGACCTTGATGACACCATCATAAACATGGGAGATTCATCAGTTTTACTGAAGACCCCATGGATACCTCTAATGCACCTTCATGTGTGAAACAGTCTTCATAGACTGAAAGTTTTGAGGGTAGTACTCCTGAGGGCGAGCTATCTAAATCCTCTCCAATTAAATTGGAGGTTCCTCATGTAGGGACAACTCCCCTCACAACCCTAGCAGATATTGTCTTAGCATTTGAATCTAGGAGTAAATTGCCTATGATCCTGTCATAGGAGAGGCAAGCGAGCACATTCAAGTGCTAGTGTGTTGCAAGACACACAAAGGTTTGAGACTGGTGTACATGACAGTAACTCAGTCAAATCCCCTCCAATTCAATTAGAGGTTCCCACTACAAGTGGAGGACAACACACTTGATAAGTGGATTTTATATCTACTTGGAACACTTCAGTACAAGCTTAAGTTGGTGTTTTAGACTCAAGTTGTTGGTATTTTTGATATGTTTTTGTGTTATTACATTTCAGGAATCAGTTAAAGGAAGAAAGAAGCTTTTCAAAGAATTATGCTGAAAAAGATCATAATTGGAAGCCTAGCCCATTCTCAAGTTGTAGAGAAACTCGTTAGCTTTGCGTGGGCAGTTGAATCGCCTAATTCTAACGAGCAGAACTCAAGATACGGCCAAAAGAAGAATTGTCAGATTTTTTTCCAGAATGTCAGCGCGGCCGCACCAGAACAAGCGCGCCTGCACCGCTGAAAAAACTATTCCAGCACGGCCGCGCTCGAAAACAGCGCGCCCATGCCTGGTTTCTGCCCCAGAATCCTGATTTTAGTCGAAATTGAAGATTTTGAGAGTCCTGGTCATCCTGGAGCCTATATATATCAATAAAAAGACGTTTTCAACACCAAGGAGGCCTGGGAGAGCAATAAAAAGACCTAGAGAGCACGAGAAGGCTACGGAGAAGAAGACTTTGGTTTTCTTTGAATTAGGCGATACTCGGATGCTTGTTTTCGATTTGTCTTTAAACCCTGGTACTCTTATATTGTTTATTATCATGCTTTCATTGGAACCCATGGTGACGATGAGTTCGGTTATGAACTAATCATTATTGTGGGGTTCTAACAGATTTACTTATAAATTTCTATAGTTAATTTGTTTCGATATCTTAGTGTGTGGTGATTGATTGATATCCTGGTATTTGTTGTGCTTAATCGTCTTATATGCGTAGCTAACATATAAGATAGCGTGTTAATCTCTATTGAAACGAAAGTGAATATAGAGATTTAGAACTTGCCATGCTAGCATAGGTTCATGTGTAATTGTTATGCATGATTTGTAGGTAATTTAACCATATTACTTGCCCTAAGTAATCACGATAGATAACTTGCACATTAAACCGTTATGTTTTCAATTCTTATAGACATATAAGGACTAAGCATAATTGGTGTATATTCAACTTCTATCTCTTTTGTGGATGCTTGGTAGTAGAGTATTCGTACAACGAAAAGTTGGCGTTTACTAGTTTCGTGTTATCTGATTAGTGTCATTAGCATTACATGCTAAGGTTAAGAAAAAAAGGCTACTGAATGAAGTATTTAATGAAGTTAGAATCCCATGTTTGCCATATATATTAATTCAACCATTCTTGTTCTCTTAGTTATAATTGTTAGTTTAATTCTTAGTTTAATCAAAACCCAATTTATTATTTGTCTTAGCATTGAGCGATAACCATACATTGTTGCATAGGTGCATAAATTGAACTTAACCTAAACTAGTCTCTGTGGGAACGAATCTGATTTATATCTTATACTACTTGCGAACGTGTATACTTGCGTGTAATTTAGCGCATGTTTTTTCGCCCTAACAAGTTTTTGGCGCCGCTACCGGGGACTCGGTGTTGTTAATTATTTAGTTTATGTGCTTTTCATCAGTGGTCGTTAAAGTTCATTGACTCGGACTCTTTTTCGTTCACGGTTTACTTGTTGTGTTTCAGGTACTCATTACAATGGGAGATCCAGCAGTATGAACGAAAGCCTTGTTAGATTTTTCTCAACCCAAGATCAATGACATTCAATATAGCATTTTCAGGCCAGCTATCACAGCTAATACCTTTGAGATCAAGCCTGACATAATTCAATGGGTGCTGAATTCAATCCAGTTTGGGGGTTCTCCAACGTAAGCTCCCAATATGCACATTAGGGATTTTATTGAGATCTGTGACACCTTCAAGTTCAACGGTGTTTCTAAGATGCTGTGAAGCTAAGACTATTCCCATTCTCTCTGAGGGACAAGGCTAAGAGATGGTCACACTCTCCACCAGCTGGTTCGATTACTACTTGGGAAGATCTTGCTCAAAAGTTTCTCACTAAATTATTCCCTCTGGTAAAGACAGCTGCAATCAGGAATGCTCTTACCCAATTTGCACAACAATCAGGAGAATCTTTATATAAAGCTTGGGAGCGCTACAAGGAGATGCTTAGGAAGTGTCCTCATCATGGAATGCCTGATTGGATGATCATCAATTACTTCTATAACGGGTTGGGAGCACAGTCAAGACCCATGCTCGACGCAGCATCAGGTGGAACATTATGGGCAAAGAGCTACGATGAAGCTTATGATCTAATTGAATTGATGACTGCTAATGAATATCAGTATCCAACCCAGAGATTGCCATAGAGCAAGGTAGCAGGAATTCTTGAAGTGGATACAGCTACAAGCTATCACTGCTCAACTAAAGGCATTGTCTATGAAGATCGATTCGTTGGCTAACTATGGAGTTCATCAGAGGATGAGAGTTTGTGAGCTTTGTGCAGGTTTGCATGCGACAGAGCAATGCGTTATATCTAGTGAATCAGCTCAGTTTGTCAGCAACTTTCAGAGATCGCAGCAACCAGTTCCAGACATTTATCATCCTTACAACTGGAATCATCCTAATTTCAGCTAGAGCAACAATCAGAATGCGATGCAACAGCCATTCCAGCAGTTTGGAAATAATCAATTTAATTCTCCTGGTTTTCAGCAACAATTTGCACCAATAAATCAACTCCAACTTCAACAACAAACTCATGATGCAAGTCAATCTTTGAATGAAAAATCTGAATTGGAGGAGTTGAGGCTTATGTGCAAAAACCAGGCTCTTATATGCCAAATGCAGGCTAGTTTCTATCAAGACTCTGGAGAACCAGATAGGACAAATTGCTAACGCCTTATTAAATCGACTACCAGGAACGCTTTCTAGTGATGCAGAAGTTCCAGGCAAGAGGGAAGGAGAAGAGTGGGTTAAGGCAATTACATTGAGGTCTGGGAAGGTCGCAAGCCCTAAAAAATCTCAAGTTCCAGAATCTAAAGTTTTGGCTAAAGAAGATGTGCAGAAGGAAGCAGAAGTGGAATTAAGGAAGAAAACTGTGGAACACACTCCTCCTGAGGGTAATATTGGGGAGAAACAGGTCTATCCTCCACCTCATTTTCCTAAAAGCCTGCAGAAGCAGAAGTTGGATAAGCAATTTGCTAAATTTCTGGAGGTGTTCAAGAAACTTCATATCAATATACCTTTCGCTGAAGCTCTTGAACAGATGCCTAGCTATGCGAGGTTTATGAAAGGTATTCTCTCTCAGAAAGTGAAGCTCGATGACTTAGAGACCGTTCCTTTTACGGAGGAATGCAGTGCTATGCTGCAACAGAAGTTGCCTCCGAAGCTTAAAGATCCTGGAAGCTTCACTATTCCTTGCACCATCGAAACTTGTCGTTCGACAAGTGTTTATGTGATTTGGGAGCTAGCATCAATATGATGCCCTTATCTATCTTCAAGAAGCTTGGTCTATCTGATTCGAAACCGACATATATGTCCTTGCAGTTGGCCGATCATTTTATTACATATCCACGAGGCATTGTGGAGGATGTGTTGGTCAAGGTGGACAAACTTATCTTTCCTGCCGACTTTGTAATTCTTAACTTTGAGGAGGATAAGAAGATTCCCATTATCTTGGGGAGACCATTCTTAGCTATTGGTCGAACTATGATTGATGTGCAAAAAGGAGAGCTTACGATGAAGGTTCATGATCAAAAGGTCACTTTTAATGTGTTCAAGGCAATAAAGTTACCCACAGCTAAAGAGAAGTGCTTTAAAGTAGAGTGGGTCGACTTTGTCATGAATTCGAAGCTTGAGCAATTGCCAAGTCAGATATCTTAGAGAGATCCTTAATAGGGCAATCAGTTATTGAAAAGGAAGAAGGAGCAGAGCAACTACAAGTTTTGAATGCAACTTCATGGAAGAGGAAGTTGGATATGCCATTCGATTCTCTTAGGGTTAAAAGAGCTGAAAATTTCTCAAGAACGTCTCGAGTCGTGTATTGAAGATGTTTCCACACTTGAGCTTCACCCACTACCAGATCACTTGAGTTATTCATTCTTAGGTGCACCCCATGATAAGGGTTGGGGATATATTTTTGTTGATATAGAGGGTAGCCGAACGAATTCTCCAGTGCCTACAGAGGGTTCTCCTCATGTGTAGCAGGTAGTTGATAGGACTGGTATTGGTGATGAGCATTACAAGCGAGTAACTAGGCGTATGAAGGCCATGCACGATATTCACTGTTGTTTTGCTGCATATTTGACACAGGCTTTGGGCACTATTTTCCGAGCCACTGGTGTCGAGGTTGATTGGCCACCTGATCCTCCACCCAAGGAGGGTGATCTTTCCGACGACTAGGTATGCCTGAAATCCTTATTATTACCTTCAATGAGGACATTGAAATTTTAAGTTTGGGGGTGATAATATAAGAATTAGTAGTGTGTGTGTCCATATAGATTCATATAGATTCATATTGCATGTTTAGTTGTAGTTCATTCATATTTTTGCATGATTGTTCATTTAGGACATATGTGTTTGCATTTTTTGTGTTATTATGTGAGTCCATGTAGTTGCATTTACATGCATATAACATGATCCCTTAGGTTGAGCTATTTTTGATTGATTGGTTGATGTTGATGTGAGTGTAGTGATGAAGAATAGAAGGATGTTTAAGTCTTAATGAATTGATTTGCATGCCAGAATAAATATTTTTACAAAGTCTTATAGGGTGCTTTTGATCTAGATCATGATCATACTTATTTGTTGTTGAGATTTAATCACTTATTTATATTTAAAATTTTTGATATTCTCGTAATGACGTAAATACACTGATTTTTAAACTGGAGAAAAACTTGGATTTCAATGCTATTTATTGTAAGGCTAGGCGTCAAATGGCTAGTAGCCGGCTCATATTTATATTAGTAGTCTAGGGTTGAATGAGATGGAGCGAAACGCACTCATTCAGAAATCGTTGAAGAAAAAAAAGAGAAAAAAAAAGAAAAAAAGAAAAGAAAAAAAGGTATGTGTTTATATAAAATTGATCAAGAGTGAGCTCTTTAATACTCGAGTTATTAAGTTCTTAGGGGACTTTGTGCCTAGTGACCTAAGGCTTTTCATAGTCTGGGATCCGCTAACCTAACGCTCGCTATATGGGTATTATTGCATAAGTCTTTTGGGACCTTATTCATTACACGGTCAAGTAAGCATCTTTGTTATGTGTTCAATAATAGCATGACTCCTTGTATAACTCTAGTAGAAAGGAGGTGTTGTGAGTCATTATGCGTTTAACATCTATTCTAGTCATAAACTTGTGATTGTTTTGATGAAAGATAAGTTAGGTTATTGATCTAGTATCGAGAGTATATCTGTTAAGCATCCCACACACGCACGTTTTTGGTTTTTGGGATTTATCAGGGCTTTGTTTTGAGTCATTGTATTCTTAGAGACATTGGCTTATTCATTTGGTTATGGTTATTCTGAGGGGATCGATTGTATTATCATTTAGTTGCATTCATGTAGTTGCATTTATGCATTGGGTTTGTTTTGTAGGTTTGAGTCTGTTTATGCTTGAGGACAAGCATCGATTCAAGTTTAGGGGTGTGATAAGTGGATTTTATATCTACTTGGAATGTTTCATTACAAGCTTAATTTGGTGTTTTGAACTCAAGTTGTTAGTATTTTCGATATATTTTTGTGTTATTGCATTTCAGGAATCAGTTAAAGGAAGAAAGAAGCTTTTAAAAGAATTTTACTAAAAAAATATCAGAATTGGAAGCCTAGGCCATTCTCAAGTTGTAGAGAATCTCGTTAGCTTCACATGGGCAGTTGAATCACCTAATTCTGACGAGCAGAACTCAAGATAAGGCCAAAAGAAGAATTGTCAGATTTTTTCCAGAATGTCAGTGCGGCCGCGTAAGAACCAGCGTGCCCGCGCCGCTGAAAACACTATTCCAGCGCGGCCGCGCTCGAAAACAGCGCGCCCGCACCCAGTTTCTGCCCCAGAATCCTGATTTTAGTCGAAATTGAAGATCTTGAGAGTCCTGGTCATCCTGGAGCCTATATATATCAATAAAAAGACGTTTTCAACACCAAGGAGGCCTGAGAGAGCAATAAAAAGACCTAGAGAGCACTGAGAAGGCTACAGAGAAGAAGACTTTTGTTTTCTTTGAATTAGGCGATACTTGGATGCTTGTTTTCGATTTGTCTTTGAACCCTAGTACTATTATATTGTTTATTATCATGCTTTCATTGGAACCCATGGTGACTGATGAGTTCAGTTATGAACTAATCATTATCGTGGGATTCTAACAGATTTACTTATGGATTTCTATAGTTAATTTGTTTCGATATCTTGGTGTGTGGTGATTGATTGATATCCTGGTATTGGTTGTGCTTATTCGTCTTATATGTGTAGCTAACATATAAGATAGCGTGTTAATCTCTATTGAAACGAAAGTGAATATAGAGATTTAGAACTTGCCATGCTCGCATAGGTTCATGTGTAATTGTTATGCATGATTTGTAGGTAATTTTAACCATCTTACTTGCCCTATATAATTACGATAGATAACTTGCGCATTAAACCGTTATTTTTTCAATTCTTATAGACATATAAGGACTAAGCATAATTGGTGTCTATTCAACTTCTATCTCTTTTGTGGATGCTTGGTAGTAGGGTATTCGTACAACAAAAGTTGGCGTTTACTAGTTTCGTGTTATCTGATTAGTGTCATCATCATTACATGCTAAGGTTAAGAATAAAAAGGTTATTGAATGAAGTATTTAATGAAGTTAGGATCCCATGTTTGTCATATATATTAATTCAACCATTCTTGTTCTCTTAGTTATAATTGTTAGTTTAATTCTTAGTTTAATCAAAACCCAATTTGTTATTTGTCTTAGCATTGAGCGATAACCATACATTGTTGCATAGGTGCATAAATTGAACTTAACTTAAACCAGTCTCTGTGGGAACAAATATGATTTATATCTTATACTACTTGTGAACGCGTATACTTGCGTGTAATTCAACGCGTGTTTTCGCCCTAACAACACTGTCAAAACCACAGAGCAATCTGTGAGTCAAACTATGACCCCAGTCATAGGTGTTTCTGATGAACCATCTACCTCTCAACCTCAACAACCTCACATACTCTCACTGTGGCTACAAAAATCTGCTTCTCAATCAACCTCTGTAGATGATCTACTAGTAGAGCAGATATCTGGACCGGCCAACATCTCACAGCATCTCCTAACTTCAAATATGAGCAACCAGGACTATCAAGCTATCATGCTTGCTTACAATGAAGAGGTTGAGGAGCAAAACGAGAAAATTGTCAATGATGTTGAGCAAGATGGAAATGTGGATGCACGGCTGTCTGATGATTTTGCCTTGGAGATGAATTAAGTCCTAGCCAGATTCAGAGAAGGGTATGTTACTATTCTGGAAGCAATGCAAAAGACTTGAGTCCAGAAGCTGTCTATGATGCCATTACAGATGTATACAAAGCTCAGCTCAAAGCATTTCATCTAATTGGTAAAGCTCTTGAAATCAAGCTTATTGGCCATGAAGACAGAATAAGAAAATTGGTGAGTGAGAAGATGGACAAGATCATACCATCTCAAGAGCAAATCTCTTCTAAATTCAAGTATTTTACTAAGCAAATGGATAAGATGGATCTTGCCTCCATTGAGAAGGAAGTCAAAAACCTCAAACAATTTTTTTCCAATCTCCATGAAGTGATCCAGAAATAAATTACTCACTCAAATGAGACCAAGGTCCAGGGAAACTTTCTCTTTTTCAGGCTCAGTGTACTCAGAAGGATCTTTTGGAGCATAATGAGCTGGAATGACCATATCACCATCTGTAGATTCCTCAACTCTAACCATAGGAGTGAAGGACCCATTTTTGAGAATCTGAATATAGAGTGGATTGACCATCCTGATAAATAGGAATATTTTCTTTTTCCAAAGAGTGTAGTTAGCTTTGTCAAAGGTAGGAATTTTGATGCTACTGATTTTTCATGTATTCATTCTTCCAAGATCTTGAATCTGTTTACTTTCAGATTTTGCTCTGATACCACTTGTTAGGTAATGAACTACACACAGGGGGTGAATATGTTTTAGTATTTTTATGCTTTTCTTGAACTATTTTGGTTTTGAACAAAGTAATTCAAATCTTGTAGTAAGATGTGTTATAACAGAAATTAAACATGCAGCTATGGATAACACAGATCTTTCAAAACTCACTTAATTTTATATTAAAATTAAGAATGTTTTGCTACAAAAATTTTAGGCTCTTTGATGATAAAGATCTTAGCTTCTAATTGTGAGAAATACAAGAATTCCTGATCTAATTATTACCACTAACAAAGGACCAGTGTTAACTTTATATGATAGTTAACTGCTAGTTTACACAGTGTACAATAGGAGATGCTATTCACTTTAGTAAGTTGTCACTTATCATTTCTATTTTAGGGAAAGTATATCTTCCATTTTTGGCTTAGCATATCTTTGCATACTGTGTTAATCTTGATCTTCCTTTGTCAGTTAATCTTCACCCTTGATCTTGCACACTCTTCAAGCTACTTTTTGTAGACTTGTCAATCCAACTGGTTGGATTGTTTGTTGATTGTTAACCTTGGATATTGAACTTGTCTGCAATTTGTACTTTGAGATTTTATCCTGAGATCTCCATGTAGGCATATAGAGAACTTGACATCTCGATAAGTATATTGTCTTATCGAGATCTCTAATCACTCTATTGTAGATTTAACTTGTAGAGGTCTATGAGTTCTCTATAAGAGAATTTAGCTTGTCGAGATGTCTCAGCTCCATGTCTTCACTTTGACTTATCGATATCTCTGAGATCTCTAGTGACATTTTGACGTGTCGATATCTCAAAGATCTCTAGTGATTTTTGACTTGTCGATATCTCTAGAGTTCTCTAGTGAAGAAATGACTTGTCGATATCTCCAATCTTCATGTCTTCAATTTTGCTTGTCGATATTTCTGAGTTCTCTAGTAGCTTTCCTGAGTTCTCGATAAGTCATTTGGAGTTCTCGAATGACTTCTCAATAACACTAAATCTGTGACTTGTAGAGATATTTGACTTAGAATATTTTCCCAAAACTGATTTATTCAACTCCAAGCTTCTTCATAATTCTCCTGAGGCATGAACTTCTTGATCTTCTTCCAGATAGAATATTCAGGCTTGATAGTGTTTTAAGAAAAAGACTCCAATCTGCTCATTTGACATTTTTACAAACTTTAAATGTTACAAGTACAATATGCAAACTAAGATTACAATATAAATTACTTAAGGTTGTCAATTTGACTTAGTCTTGTTAAGGTACAGGCATATCTTGCATAACAACAAGGAATAACAAGCATTTCTGATATAGTTTCTTTTCCCATTTCTTCCTTGTTGCTCCTACTAGATCAAAGCCAACTCTGGTACTTAGATTATGAGCTATACCTCAAGGTTATTTCTCCTTCTACATAACAGAGTGGCTATGGTGACTCCTACTACAAGGTAGTGATCACTTTAACTTAGATTCTATATAACGCTGTAACCCTTAAACTGTCCCGTCTTCAAGTCTTCTCTCCGAGTCTTCGTATAAACCATATAACCTTCATATTCAGATATGAATAATCACTTAACAATCTTCCTAATGACAGTACTTAGTTTCCTTTCACGAATTACTGACACATAGTGCAATGGTCTGATTCACAGGTGACTAGTTCTGCTCTCAGACCTTTATATTATAATCTTCTCAAATCATTATTAAGCTTGCAACAACCTTATCGCTTCGAACACTGACTGTCAATAAATAATTGTACTTTTACTAGAATCCTTTATGGTACTTTGACAACATCTTCATTGTTACTACAATCTTGAATACTTCATTCACTGTTCTTCACTGACACTTGAACATAAAATGAACTCCTTTCAGTGAGTATAACTTCAAGACTGCAGTTGTCTTCTTTAAACTTTGTGTATATCCTTGTCTTCAATTCTTCATATTCCTATACTTCGTACATTGTCTATATTCAATCAATGTTGATACACTGAAATCTTCTTATAGCACTTATACACTGAATCTTCATCATTTCTGAAACCCTGAAAGTCTTTAACCTTTATTATTCATTGAGGCATGAATATATTAATTATAACAGCCCGCACTTCCGGACCATTAAATCTAAATCAAAACTAAAACAAAATACAATCTATTAATCCAAAATCTCTATTACAAAGGTGACTATTACAAAGGCGCAGCTAACGGAAGTCTAAAAGTCAATTTACTCCAATACTAAGATCCTCGAACTCCAATGCTATCCAACTCGAACTCTTAGGCGAAACCTGAAATTGTAAGAATGAGCTATACAGCCCAGCAAGAGACCAATCGATCCAACTAGTAGGCCAAGTAACACACACACACACACATATAACAAAATACGATAATCTATACGATACGATGTACGAAACACACACTTTCGATACATATTCTTATTCTTATTCGATACACACAATACACATAACACATAAATACCAATAATTCAAAACCCATAATTCATGCCACGACCACTACAACCCGGTGATAACGGTCCTAAATTTTCATAAAACTGTCACTACAACCGGTGACTGCGGTCCTAAGTTCTTATACGATATTTTCACAAACCATGGCACAAATCAGAGACCCAAAATTATCGTTGAGACGACACATATATACATCGATACATATTCTATAACACATAATGCTTTCAAATATATCATCACTTAGCCCATATTTTGATAATCAAAGATACAGACCTAACACATAATTTTGAAAACACTAGCAAAATCGATCGGAATCTTACCTCAAAATCTGACCAGATCTGAATTTGCCCTTTTTAACCTACTAAACGATATTTTATTGGAAAACTCAAAACACTAAAGTTGTAAATAATGAAAGACATTTCCGAAAAGTCCAGGATCACTGAATTCTAACTTACGATGAATTTTTATGAATTTTACAAGACTGCTGATTTATGCTGAGAAGAGCCCTACGAATTTTTGATATTAAAAACGAGAAAGACGAATATGATGTATTTATAACGATACAAAACCCTATATCTTAACCTACAAGTTATCCATATTAGAATATGATCCAAATTTTAGGCCCATTACTCTAATTCAAATTTTAAATCCTAGTCCTTATCTAATTTTAATACTTTTTATTATATTATTCTATTATCAATCAAATTCCAAAAATTATGGGATATTACATACTACCCTCCTTAAAAATAATTTGGTCCCCCAATTCACAACAATCCTAAAATTCGGCACTAATCTTATATAAGTCAAACTTAACTATGGTCCACAAGATCGAATCCTAGGGAATGTACTAGTCTCATGCCTAACACATTCCGAAGGACAGCCTACTCTTGATAGCAACTGTAACAGCCCGCACTTCCGGACCATTAAATCTAAATCAAAACTAAAACAAAATACAATCTATTAATCCAAAATCTCTATTACAAAGGTGACTATTACAAAGGCACAGCTAACAGAAGTCCAAAAGTCAATCTACTCAATTACTAAGATCCTCGAACTCCAATGCTATCCAACTCGAACTCTTAGGCGAAACCTGAAATTGTAAGAATGAGGTATACAGCCTAGCAAGAGACCAATCGATCCAACTAGTAGGCCAAGTAACACACACACATATAACAAAATACGATAATATATACGATACGATATACGAAACACACACTTTCGATACATATTCTTATTCTTATTCTTATTCGATACACACAATACACATAACACATAAATACCAATAATTCAAAACTCATAATTCATGCCACGACCACTACAACCCGGTGATAACGGTCCTAAATTTTCATAAAACTGTCACTACAATCCGGTGACTGCGGTCCTAAGTTCTTATACGATATTTTCACAAACCATGACACAAATCAGAGATCCAAAATTATCGTTGAGACGACACACATATACATCGATACATATTCTATAACACATAATGTTTTCAAATATATTATCACTTAGCCCATGTTTTGATAATCAAAGATATAGACCTAACACATAATTTTGAAAACACTAGCAAAATCGATCGAAATCTTACCTCAAAATCTGACCAGATCTGAATTTGCCCTTTTTGACCTACTAAACGATATTTTGTTGGAAATAATCAGATATATATAAAATTTATTTTTATTCTTATTATGAGAATCATATTATTATTATTACTAATTAAACCCGCCATCATTTCCTGTATAAATTATCAAAAGCTCTTGTTCTTCACCTAATCAACCTCTTCTCTTACAACATGCTCTGTTAATTAATGTCACAACCCCCAATGAAATACATAAAAATTCTATCTTTATCATCAATAATTAGAAATATAAAAAATCCAGAATTTTTAAAGGAAAATACTCATAAGCCCCAAAAGAAGTTTGATAAAACAAACAAAACTCATATGAGTAATTAAACAACATACTTGGTAGAGAGGGTGGTTGTGTTGATGGACGAAGTTGAAAATGTGATGAAGTTTTAGATGAAAGAGTATTGAAATAAGATGAAGCAGGTGAGGATAAGAGAGCTGCTCCGTAATTTTTCTCTCTAGATTTTCTTCCCTTTCCTCCCATCAAACCTTCATTGATTCATAGTGTTCGAGGAAGTAATATGTAATTTTAGTAAATTCTATTTGTTTTAATAGATATTAATTTATCTTCTATATTTTAAAAAAATTATATGTCCTTGAAAAAGTTAACAGAGTGAAGCATATTTAACGAATGTATACACTTTGCAAAAAATTTAGAAGTTTAATATAGCAGGTTCTATTTTTTGAATTATATTACTTCAAGTGGTCTAATACAGATTAAAATTTTAATAATAGTAACAATGTGACTCGAGTACATACATACTATACCTTAGGGTACTCCAAGTAACAAGTGTACATTCTTTCACCATTTACTGACCCAGGACAACATTTAAAGTACACAAACAAATCGAGTAACTGTTTCAAATTTAATGTTTGGTAATACACTTGATGTTCACCAGAAAAATCACCAGAGAAAAATTATTTGATTTGATCCGGCAAACTTCCGACAATTAGCAGGTGACTAGATCCAGCAATCTTCCAACAATGAGCAGCTGAAGTTAACAAGGTTTAGGTATTACATAAATTGCAGAAAATAGTAATCTGTAATAGGATGGAGAATATATTGAAGTATAATTTGTGCGTATCAATTTGTCTCATTTGTATATTATTTTTAATTTTCCTTTTTGTCGGTTTTATAACCAAAATCGAGCTGATTACAAATGAACCGAGATTTTTAAAAATAAACTCGAAATCGAATTCGAACCGGCAAATGCGATTTTCGATTTAAAAACTAAATATATATGATTACGGTTCTGATTCCGAGAAACGGCTCATACTCTCTCTTACCTCTTAGCATATTAGTATTAATATAATTATATAATTAAACTTTAATTTACGATAAAAAATACTAGCAATAAGTTTAATATAATTTGGAGTTCGGACGGACAATGTGAATAACTCGAAGACATGATATAGCTGTGTGTTTTTTGTTCTGCTAATGGTGCTTTTTTATATGGCATCTAGATACGTTGTGTTACTCTATATATAAGAAAGTAAAATGAAATACGATTCATCAAATTACGGCTACAAATTAGTTTAAAGTTATATCCCTAAGAAAATGAAAGAAAACCAGTTAGGTGATGATAATTACAATAGCCAAAAAAAGAAAGAAAGAAAGAAAGAGCTAGAGCTAGAGCTTGTAAAAAGTAGAACAAAAACAAAAAAAAAAAGACAAACTCAAACAGCAGCCCACAAGAGCTTAAACTCATCGTCACTCTGTTTATGTGAAGAGATGCCACAAGATAGTGAAGCACGAGGGTTGAAACGAACAGGGGCACGACAAACAGGGCAATTCAGAACTTTAGCGAGCCACGAGTCCACACAGCTCACATGAAACACATGCTTACACCCTGCCAGTCTTCTACACCATTCTCCTGTCTCAAAACTTTCCAGACAAACTGCACACTCTTTATTTGTTTCGACACTCATCTCGTAAAGGAAGCGAGGGAGATGCTGTTGCAGTTCTATGGTAGAGATTGTGTGAGTAGAACAACGACGACGATGGTGATAGCGGCGACGGCGACAGAGGTGAAGAGATGAAACAGCCAGGAGGAAGAAGATTGTTGAGACCGCGAAGATGCCAATGAAGAGGAAGATGGAGAGGATGAAGAGCATGATTATGGGCTTGAGTATGAGGGAAACTAGTATTGAGTTTTGTTTTGCGGGTGGTGTGTGAATACTGGATTCATTATGGTCATGGTGGTGGATTGGCATGTTTGTTGGACAAAATTTTGTGTTTATCTTGGGGTTGTAAATAGGGTTGCAGAACAAATAATGGTAGCTCTTATATATATTGTAACTGAAGAATTATCAAGTATGGGTTCTTCTGTGAGGGTGAGGTGATAATAAATATTTTTAGGTACTGGTCCTGTGCAAATAAAGTATACGGAGACACTTCGATTGTTTGGATTGTGATATTTATAGTGAAAATAAGTTAAAATATAATAATAAATTCTAAGACTAAAATAACATTACTAAGGTTTAAGACAATAAAATTTAGGATTTTTCTGCGTGAATATATGTCAAAAATTAAAATTTATAATTTTGATTTATTTTGATTGTTTTAAGAATATTGATTAATTTTGATTGATGTAATTATTTTAAATATAGGAATCTATTATTATAAAAAAATATAACAATAAAAATAAATTAAACTCATAAAATTTTATATTTAACATATGTACACAAGCACAGCACAAAAAATTATAAAATTTAAAGACACCAAAAGGGATAGTTACTTTTTTTTTTCAAAGATTACGGTGAAATGAAAGAAAAAAATATACGAGTCCAATGTGTGGAACAATATTTGTAGATAGCTGAAGATGTGTCTATGTTAAGTTGTTGGGGGTGTGACGTTTGCGGGGCCTGATATAGTTATAATATAGAAACTGTGAACTGTAAACTGTGAACTGTGAACTCATCATCGGTTTTGGGGCGTCTTTTTGCAATTTGGATTTGTGCTCCCAACTTCCAAAGGGCAGGAACAGGAAGGGGATAGCCCCTAGAATATACCATTGCTGAGTGTGGAGACTGCACTCCATGTTTATCTTTCAAACAGACCAGACTCCAGTAGCCGTAGATTTTTCTTACACGGAATTTATTTAAAAAGTCCTGTCTATCTGTATATACTATTCCCTCGGTCTCAATTATCGGAGGACAAGAAATTTATTAAAATAATATTAATTTTGGTAAGGTAGTGAGATGAGAGAAAAAAAAATTATAATTTAGTGAGAAAAAATATAAAGTTAGGTAAAGTGGTGGAATCAATCAATTTTTAATAAATAAAATGAGTGTGGTGGGAGAAAGTAGTGAGTGTGTTTGATTTTTATATTATTAAATTCTTACCATTTTTGATAAATTTTGAATGTATATAATTGAATGAAATATCAAAAAGGGAAAGTGTATATAAAAGATGAGACAGAGGAGTATTATATATAACATACAAAATATTAAAAGTTTAAATGATAATCCTCCTTTCAATTACTTAATTATTATTATTATTTAAACTCAACAACAGTACTCATTGTTCGTTTGAAAAATTTTAAAATAAGTAATTTATGACTTAAGAATTTTTTTTAACTTAAATGAATTAAAATAAATAATTTTTAAATATTATTATCTTAATTCATCACTATTAAATTAACTTAATATTTAAAAACATACATTTAAAAACTAAAATTAATAAAAAAATGAAAAATCAAAATAAGTTGAGAAAAAGTATGTCGTTACTAGCATTCAACTTATCAGTTTATAGGTTATAAATTCGACTTATAAATTGAGTCGACAAACAGTTCGAGAGAAGTACTTACGGGCTTATAAGCTATAAGTAACTTATAAGCTCGTACACAAACAAGCCTTAAGTCTTCCCTTTTGGATTTTAAAGCCATTTTCATACGATTTAATTATATCCCATTAAAAGTCTTCGATTGAGCATGAAACTTTCATGAGGAAAGATGATTTTAATTTTTCATCAAATTACATTATTTGTTTTATTTTTGGAACATGAAAATTTAAAAAAAAATGACCACTCTGAAAGAGATGTGTCCTAAGTCCAATCATGTGTGATGATTTAGGAATAACTTTTATGTAATCTGTTTTGATTTCATTGATATGAATAAAAGACTTATTTTGGTTTTATTGCGGGCTTTATCTATTTAAGTGTTTAAATAAGATATACCATAATTTAGAGTAAAGCTTTTTATGGATTATGATGAGATCATAATAATGAGACCTAAAAGATGATAACTCTAAACTTAAATATTTCCTGGTCGTAGGATTACTAACTGGTAATTAGTAATCCGCAAAGATCGGTACATACTATGCTTGCTTCATTACGAAGGATGTCTGTTCTCATAGACATTTGTGTGGTGACACTATAGCAAGTATGTAGGTGCTTATTATAGAATAAGTTCACTGAACATGACTCACACAGCTGAACAACTGATGGAGTTCACTCACGTGTCAGCAGTTGTTCACATAGTGATAGTTGTACAAGTATCCTTAGACTTGAGGTCATCATAGTCATCTTGTGTACACTGAACTATGCTTTGGTTTAGTTCTTAGTCTCCAGGGACAATTATAAGGGCTCTACTGGGTATAGAAATTTGTACACGAAGATAGTGTATGATCAATAAAGGATCTAACCCTTCTAGTGAAGGAAGAGAATGTTCAATGCTGATCCACTTATGCTAGTTCAGAAATCTCTGGCCAGAGTGAATGAAATTAAAAAGGAGTTTCTAATTTACTTTAAATAGAACTAAGTATAGTGAATGTGAAAGCAAATGATTAAATAAGATAGGCTTGACACAAGTTTCATGCCTTGTATTTAATCGTGACATTGTAGGGTAGAAGGAATTGATTGTACGGTAACTACTCACTGAATAGGTTCTTGGTATTCTAAGCAGTGAATTCGTATTATCCGGATAGTCGCGATATGCTGAGAAGTATCCCTCACGATGTAGAATAAATATAATTAATTTATTAATTAATCATATTTAATGAATTAGAGAATTTATAGAAATAATGATAAAATAGTTTTATTATTATTTATTTCTACTACCGGCTTAATATTGAACCTACAGGGTCACACCATAAAAGAGAATGATTTAATGGTGGAAGAATTAATTAATAATGGCTGGTAATTATTTATTTGTGAAATAAATAATTAATTAGCAGATTTAATAATTAATTAAATGAGATTTAATTAATTCTTAATATTATTAATTAAGAATTTAATTTTGAAAATTAAATCAAGTGAGATAATTATTTTTCTAAAGTGTTTAGAAAAAGGGATTAATGATTAAAAGGTGTTTTAATTATTAGTTAATTGGTTAATAAGAATAATCAATTAAAGGGTTAATAATAATAATATTTTATGGAAAATTTTCAGCTGAAAATTTTGCCTATAAATATACTATTATAAACCCTATTTGCCTCAACCCAAATAATTAACCCTAATTCTAAAGTAGAACAAGAGGGAGGCAACTAATTCTCTCAACCTCTTCCTCCTCCATCACATTGTACTCTTCGTGGATACCGGTGGAGTGCTTCACACTTGAGGAGCAGCTATGGATTTCCGTTCATCGTTCTTGGATCGCTATTAAAGACCTCCATCTTTCCATTAACATAAAACTTCTTAAGGTAAACATACTGAACTACGAATTAAATATTATTTTTCGCATGGATCCTGCAGAGGGTTTCAGTTTTTTTTTTAAGATTTAAATTTACGTTTTCGTTGCGTTTATGTGCTAAAAACCCTTCAATGGCATCAGAGCTACTTGCGAAAAGTTTTTAATTCGTTTATGTGTTTAACTGTTTTCGATATATGAGCATGTACGTGATTCGCCATGATTTGATGTTGATATAATATGCTTATATATGTATGATTTTGAATATATGATATTCATGTGAGTTGTACAATCATAAGATGATTATGTAATCTGTGTATATACTAATATATACATGATTTATGTTTGTTCTAATTATGAGAATCATATTAGATACGGATTCTGAATTGGCTGCTGCAGATTTGCTGAAATCTGGGTCTGGTGTCCGATTTATGCAAACGAATACCCTATTCCATAGGTAAACGAGAGTCTGAACAAAACTGATAGCAAAAGCTATCAACGACTCGTCTGTAAGGTGTTTGACGTCGTTTACTTCCCGTAAACAGTGATTCTTGTTTTTCTGATTTGATTCTGATTTTTCTGATTTTTGTCATATTTTTTTTATAATTAGATCATGGATAATATGATATGTTAAGATCAGATTATGTGTTTTAACATGTTTTTATGTGTTGTATGAGCATGGTGGATGGTTATGGCCTTTCGACCATAGTGTAATGGTTTTGGTTTTGGTTTTAAATATGACTTGCATGTCGTCAATCTTTGTAATCATAAATCTCGAATGTAACTCAAGTTATTCTTGTAAGTTCATTAGATTAGTTTTACTTTCAATCTATGTAATGTACTTGAAGACTCAAGAAGGCTATCCAATGGAGGTGATACAAAGAAGAAGACGAGGCATACAAGAAGTCTAAACAAAGAAGAATACTTATGTAATAAGTAGTTGTATTTATTTCCATCACCATATTAGATTGACCTTGATCTTTATCATGAGCTTGATAAAGATTACATAGGATGGGGCCATAACCAAACACATTTACTTTATTGCACTTTACATTTACTTGTTTCTTTAATTTTATATATGAGATATATGCCTATGTTTACCATGCGATGATAGATTTAGGTGAACTTAAATCAATATAAGGCGTGCTCTAGAAAATCTAGAATAGGAATCATTTCTTGCCTTAACAATAATATTATGAATACAATCATGAGATTCTTGTATTTACGAAATACGTAATTAAATATGAATTTTCAATATTGAGAGAAAGGATGATCATGTCAAAAGCAGATTTCTATCTGTAAGAAAGGGGTATTAAGTGACGCCTCTTGACAATGCTCCCCCCGATCTGGGAATCATCTGATTATCGATTATTGATTTGAAATATTTAAATTAAAAGGAATAATTTCTTTATAATATGATTATTATTGTAACATAATATAATCCCTCTAAAATTAAATAATATCAAGTAGTAATTGGCCAATGACACAACATGCTTGTGTCGGTCATAGCCTTCCAACATGGTAGAAAGTGGTTCTTATTTTTAAATCATTGTCGTTTCGTGCTACAGCCGAGGACTTTGATTTCGAAATAAGAAATACTTATCTATTACATAGAGATGTGTACATTGAATTAGAGTCTAAAGGTCGTTACGTGCTACAGCCGTGGGCCGTTGGAGACTGATTCAATTCTACGAAATGTTGGGTTAGACTTGACTTAGAATATTGAGTTTGTCGTGCTACAGCCGTGACTCAATTATTCAAGAGGCTAAAGTTTTATTAGGGAATAACATAAGATGTAATTGACAAGAGTTGTCTGCCTATTGAACATCACATGACGTTTCGTGCTACAGCCGAGGTTGTGTGATGGAATGTAAGATCCCTATTCCCACTAGCATTATGAATGCTTAATTTTCACTTAGGGGTGGTATAAATTAGATAAACTAGTGGGAGCCACTTATGAATAAAGACCCGATTCATATAATGTTTTGAAATGAAATTGAATATTTGCTAAGTGTTGTTATGTGTTCATCATTTACAGATTTACTATATTCGTTATGTCTTATGCACTATCACTCCAGAGTATACTAGATGCTCACAAGTTGACTGGTCCTAATTTTGCTGACTGGCTTCGAAACTTGAGAATTGTTCTCAGGGTTGAGAAGCTGGAATATGTACTTGACTCAGCTAAGCCTACTGAACCTGCTAGCGATGCACATAATGATGAACATGTTGTGTATCGTAAGTGGATAGATGATGCAAATGTTGTTCAATGCATCATGCTAGCTTCCATGAACATTGAGCTACAGAAGCAACATGAGCATATGGATGCTCACACTATCCTTATGCATCTACAAGAGTTGTATGATGTGGTAGGGATGACAGCTCGATATGAGATATCGAAGGAACTGTTCGGTTTTAGGATGTCTGAGGGATCATCTGTGAATGACCATGTACTTAAGATGATCAATTTGATTGAACGTCTTGGACAACTTGGTTTTTCCATGGATGGGGAGCTGAGCCAAGACTTGGTCTTGCAATCACTTCCGAGTTCGTTCTCGCAGTTTGTTGTGAACTTTCACATGAATAAGCTGGATATCAGCCTGCCTGAACTCCACAACATGTTGAAGACTGCGGAATCGAATTTCCCCCCTAAGAAGAGTTCTGTTCTTCTAATTGGTGAAGGTTCCAATCCTAAGAAAAGGAAGAAGAACCCTTCCAAGAAGAAGAAAGTAGGTGAGAAAAAGCCGGTTCCACCAAAAGTTGAAGACCCCAAGAGCAAAGCTGTTTGCTTTCACTGTAACAAGGTGGGGCACTGGAAGAGGAACTGCAAGGTTTACCTTGCAGAATTGAAGAAGAAGAAGGGTAGTGAGACTACCGCTTCTGATTCAGGTATGTTCATGATCGAAGTTAATATGTCACTAAGTCAAATTTCTACTTGGATATTAGATACCGCTTGTGGTTCTCATATTTGCAATTCGTTGCAGGGACTAAGGAGAAGTAGGACTCTTGAAGAAGAGGAGGTGATTCTACGGATGGGAAATGGAGCAAGAGTTACTGTCGAAGCTGTAGGATCATTTCATTTACATATGCCTACGGGCAAGACTATTGTTCTAAATAATTGTTATTTTGTTCCCTCGATTGTGAGGAATATTATTTCTATTCCATGTTAGACTTGGCTGGATATTCGTTTGTTATTCATAATAATAAATGTTTAATTCTTAGAGATAACGTTCTTTATGAAATTGGTATTTTAAACAATGGTCTGTATGTATGTGACGTAGAGCATAATTTACTACAAATTGAATATACTAATAAAAGAAAAAGGGATGATGAAAATCTCACTTTCTTGTGGCACTGTGGACTTGGTCATATTAGTCAAAATATACTGCGGACATTGCATAAGGAAGGGTTACTTGACCCCTTTGATTTTGAATCATATCCTACATGCAAGTCTTGTCTATTGGGTAAAATGACCAAATCTCCATTTAGTGGACATGGAGAGAGGGCTGCAGATTTGCTAGGATTGGTACACACAGATGTATGTGGACCAATGTCTACATAAGCCATGGGTGGATTTTCATACTTCATTGCTTTCATAGATGATCGATCTAGATTCAGATATGTGTAATTGATGAAACACAAGTCTGAAGCCTTTGAAAAGTTCAAAGAATATAAGTATGAAGTGGAGAAACAAACCAAACATAGTATTATAACTCTTCGATCAGATCGAGGTGGTGAATATTTGAATGGAGAGTTTCTAGCTTATCTCAAAGAAAATGGTATAGTCTCCCAGTGGACTCCTCCATATACTCCATAGTTAAATGGGGTATCTGAAAGGAGAAATCGAACTTTGTTAGACATGGTTCGGTCCTTGATGAGCTATGCGAATCTTCCAGTATTCTTGTGGGGTTATGCATTGGAAACCTCAGCATATTTATTGAATAAGGTGCCTTCCAAATATGTTCCTCAAACTCCATATGAGATATGGAAAGAAAGGAAACCGAGTCTTAAACACGTTAAGATTTGGGGATGTCCAACTTATGTCAAGAAAGTTGACCCAGATAAGCTGGAATCTCGATCTGTAAAATATAATTTTGTGGGATATCCTAAAGAGACTTTAGGATATTACTTTTACACCGATCATCGGGTGTTTTTCTCCAGACATGCTACCTTCTTGAAAAAGCAGTTTATCCTTGAAGGAAACCAGTGGGAGCAAAATTGAACTTGATGAAGTTCAAGAAGCACAAACTACTACGGATCAAGTGGAAACACCTATTCAGACTGAACAACCTTCTATGGAACAGCCCATTTGTAGGTCAGGGAGAGTGTCTCGCCAACCTGAGAGGTATTATGGCCTTGTCATTGAGAATGATAATGAGTTGTCAATCATTGATGATGACGACCCTGTGACCTATAATGTGGCTATGAGTAGTGTTGACTCAGAGAAATGGCATAGTGCCATGAAATCCGAAATGGAATCTATGTATACCAACCAAGTATGGACTCTGGTTGAGGCGCCTGAAGGTGTTAAGTCTATTGGGTGCAAGTGGGTATACAAAAGAAAGATTGGAGCAGATGGGCAGGTGGAGACCTATAAGGTCAGGCTCGTGGCAAAAGGATTCAGACAAAGGCAAGGGATTGACTTTGATGAAACTTTTTTGCCTGTAGCCCTGCTAAAATCAATTCGGATTTTGCTTGCGATTGCTGCTTACTACGACTATGAGATCTGGCAAATGGACGTAAAAACGGCCTTCTTCAATGGGAAACTTGAAGAGGAAGTGTATATGACACAACCAAAGGGTTTTCTTTCCAAGGGAAATGAACACCTAGTGTGTAAGCTGCTGCGAACCATATATGGTTTAAAGCAAGCTTCTCGTAGATGGAACATCCATCTTGATGAGACAATCAAAGAGTTTGGTTTTATCAAAAACATAGATGAACCATGTGTCTACAAAAAGGTTAGTGGGAGCGCGGTAACATTTCTTGTATTGTATTGAAAGAGAAGACGTCAAGAGAGTTGACACACATAACAACGTAGCAGACCCACTCACAAAGCCACTTTCTTAAAGTCATTTTGATCGTCATAAAGACAAGATGGGTATTAGATACCAGAGTGATTGGATTTAGTACAAGTGGGAGATTGAAAGAGATGTGTCCTAAGTCCAATCATATATGATGATTTAGGAATAACTTTTATGTAATCTGTTTTGATTTCATTGATATTAATAAAAGACTTGTTTTGATTTTATTGCGGGCTTTATCTATTTAAGTGTTTAAATAAGATATACCATAATTTAGAGTAAAGCTTTTTATGGATTATGATGAGATCATAATAATGAGACCTAAAAGATGATAACTCTAAACTTAAATATTTCCTGGTCGTAGGATTACTAACTAGTAATTAGTAATCCGCAAAGATCGGTACATACTATGCTTGCTTTATTATGAAGGATGTCTGTTCTCATAGACATTTGTGTGGTGACACTATAGCTAGTATGTAGGTGCTTATTATAGAATAAGTTCACTGAACATGACTCACATAGCTGAACAACTGATGGAGTTCACTCACGTGTTAGCAGTTGTTCACATAGTGATAGTTGTACAAGTATCCTTAGACTTGAGGTCATCATAGTCATCTTGTGTACACTGAACTATGCTTTGGTTTAGTTCTTAGTCTCCAGGGACAATTATAAGGGCTCTACTGGGTATAGGAATTTGTACACGAAGATAGTGTATGATCAATAAAGGATCTACCCCTTCCAGTGAAGGAAGAGAATGTTCAATGCTGATCCACTTATGCTAGTTCAGGAATCTCTGGCCAGAGTGAATGAAATTAGAAAGGAGTTTCTAATTTACATTAAATAGAACTAAGCATAGTGAATGGGAAAGCAAATGATTAAATAAGATTGGCTTGACACAAGTTCCATGTCTTGTATTTAATCGTGACATTGCAGGGTAGAAGGAATTGATTGTACGGTAACTACTCACTGAATAGGTTCTTGGTATTCTAAGCAGTGAATTCGTATTATCCGGATAGTCGCGATATGCTGAGAAGTATCCCTCACGATGTAGAATAAATATGATTAATTTATTAATTAATCATATTTAATGAATTAGAGAATTTATAGAAATAATGATAATATAGTTTTATTATTATTTATTTCTACTACCGGCTTAATATTGAACCTACAGGATCACACCATAAAAGAGAATGCTTTAATGGTGGAGGAATTAATTAATAATGGCTGGTAATTATTTATTTGTGAAATAAATAATTAATTAGCAGATTTAATAATTGATTAAATGAGATTTAATTAATTCTTAATATTATTAATTAAGAATTTAATTTTGGAAATTAAATCAAGTGAGATAATTATTTTTCTAAAGTGTTTAGAAAAAGGGATTAATGATTAAAAGGTATTTTAATTATTAGTTAATTGGTTAATAAGAATAATCAATTAAAGGGTTAATAATAATAATATTTTATGGAAAATTTTCAGCTGAAAATTTTGCCTATAAATATACTATTATAAACCCTATTTGCCTCAACCCAAATAATTAACCCTAATTCCAAAGTAGAACAAGAGGGAGGCAACTAATTCTCTCAACCTCTTCCTCCCCCATCACATTGTACTCTTGGTGGATACCGGTGGAGTGCTTCACACTTGAGGAGCAGCTGCTAGGGATTTTTGTTCATCGTTCTTGGATCGCTATTAAAGATCTCCATCTTTCCATTAACGTAAAGCTTCTTAAGGTAAACATACTGAACTACGAATTAAATAATATTTTTCGCATGGATCATGTGGAGGGTTTCGGTTTTTTTTTTAAGATTTAAATTTACGTTTTCGTTGCGTTTATGTGCTAAAAACCCTTCACACTCTATATTTTTATATCTATTGATCTAAACTATTATTAAAAAAATAGGAATATTAAAAATTTTGGTTTTTGATTTAACTTTCGATATTGTTAGTTCACATAAAAGGGCTATTTTAAGCTAGTGTGGGGTTGAATAACTTAAATACCAATTTTAAAAATTATTATGGCATTTTAAAAATATTCATCCCGTTTTAAATATTATACTGAGTAGTTATGCAAATTATAGATGCGGGAATGAAAGACAGGGGAAGAAAATACCGCACGGTGATTTTTATCCTGACTCGCGATAAGGTAACCTCTAATAGATTCACTCACCCCTACTCCAGTCCCCGAGCTCCTCTCCTGGGCTCTAGATTTTTCCTCAAAATAACCTTACTCCTTTCGTAGGCGGAGAAGCCTTTACAACCCCACAAATATTTATCTTTGTGCGTAACTCCGAGTTACCACCTCAAAATAAATGTGCAAACCTACACAACTGTTATGGATAAAAACTAGGGTGTATTTATTGCTAGGGTTTGTGAGTTTCAAAACTCTATTTGATTGCTCCCGTATTTCGTAACTCAATATGCCTTCACAAGATGCCTACTTACCTTGCTGCGAGTTAAGGATCAAATCAAAAATGTAGTTCTTATTTGTGGGGGTGAGACCCCTTATATAGGCATGAGATGCCTTTGAATGGGACTAGTGTTAGGAGACTTGGTGGACAAGTCTTAAATTTAGAATGGACTTTGAATCCTACAATGTAGGAAATTGATTCCTTATTGCTTGAGGTTTCTTGGAGGCCAATCTTCAAGGAATTATATCCTTATTTGGATTCAATCTATTAGCCGATTTTTTCCATATTAATTAATTACGAAATTAATCAATATTCAGGACCTTTGGGCTTTTCTAAATGGCCCTTATGTGTAGACCAAAACGGATGTAATTAATGCATTATTAATTACACAATTAGGGTTTATTTTATTCCCCATCATTTGTCCCCCAACTTCTATGAAATTCGCAAGATTTCGTATATGTTAAGTTCTTTTATTCCCTTACAGGGTATCGTTTCTAACGCAAAGTGTGGAGCGACCTACACATTCACAACGATTTGCCTTATCCGAGCCTTTAGGACATTTCCTGAAATTTTCATATTTTTCCTTCATTTTCAGGATTTTCCTTAATTTTTTGGATTTTTCCTTAATTTTCAGGATTTTTCCTTAATTTTTAAGATTTTTCCTTATTTTTGTGATAATTTCGACCAGGAAGCATAACTAATCGACCAGGATTCTGCTCGAAATCAACCAGGATTCTGCTCGACTTTTTGCTTCTCTGGTCACTCTGGTCGAGTGACAAATCGACCAGGAATCTACCCAAAATTGACCAGGATTCTGGTTGACTTATGGGCTCTTTGACCATTCTTGTCGAGTAACCAATTGACGAGGATGCTGCCCTAAATTGATCAGGATTCTGATCGACTTTTGGGCTTTTTGACCACTCTTGTCGAATAACCAATCGACGAGGATGCTGCCCTAAATCGATTAGGACTCTGATCGATTTTTGGGCTTTTTTACCACTCTTGTCGAATAATAAATCGACGAGTATCCTGTCTTCAATCGATCAGGACTCTGATCGACTTTTGGGCTTTTCGATTGTCCTCGAACCTTCTAGATTATTCCAGATTCGTCTATTTCAGGGGCTTTTCTATTTAGGCCTTATCTTGGTGGGCTTCCCCAAACTTTTTCTGCCGATTCATCTTTTTCATTCGTTGCTATATAAGAGTAGAGTGGACTAGAGTTTCTCAATTAACTCCCCACTAAAAGTCCTCTCAATCCTCTCTTTAGAAAGGTGATTTCCGGCATTCTCTCTTTCATTGTTTTCCGTGTTGCTCCACTATCTCCACCCCTTTTCTGCAAATCCATGCCTCCTTCCCAAGCATTTTAATGGCGGATCGCGACCTTGCTAGGTTGGCCAAGATGAACACTTCCGAACGAGGTACTCCAATCCAAATCTGTTCTTCATATACATCTCTCATTGACATGATTAATGTTAGTGGGGATGAATATACTTCCCTTTCTGGATTAGATTCTTATCATCACGGGAATACTTATCACGAATTAGATGGTAGAATAGAAAGTTATAATTCTTTATACAAGCTTCTCCTTTACCTTAGGATTACTCGTGACATCCTTGATGATGGAACTTGTCAATGGGAAGGGGATACAATATTTATTTACAGAGGAGCCTTAGTAGCCGGCCTTAGGTTCCCATTTCATGAATTTATCCCTCGCCAGTTGGCTGATGTTCAAATTAATCCATGCTAACTCCCTCCAAATGCATGGAGGAATATTATTTGTTTTATGGTTCTTTTCCTTAGGAATAATTTCCCTCTTTATGTCCCTCTTTTTAGAAAAATCTTTCAATTTTATAATAGCCCTTTAACACAAATGGGCTGGGTTTTAATCCGCCAAAGGTCGAGGTGTCCCTCATATTTTTTATGGTAATTTCGTTGTGGAAATTAACCCAAAATGGAGGGATGAATTTGTTAGATTAACATGGGCTGGAGGTGATTGGGCTACCTTGTTCCGTATGCCCTTTTGTAAGGTAGTTGATGGTAGCCCAACCAGTATTAGGTTAACTGATGAGGAGGAGGTTGCTTATCAAGCCCTTACCACGGATAACGTCCAAACTAAATACTTGGACTCTCTTAGAAGAATTTTGGTTGAAGAGAGTTGGCATTTCTCAGGCCACTGATAAGGGTAATTTTACATGTATTTCTCCTTTTCATGTCACACTTTCTTATAATTCAATCAATTATGGGCTTACATATTTATGTAGCCTGCGAAGCAATCAACAACATCAATCGGCCTAAGGAAGGCGAATTAGGCCGTCAAAAGAGGGCCAAACTCAACAAAGACCCAAGGGGGAAACTTGATGCTCCCACTTCCTGAAGCCACATATTCCCGAGGTTTCTTTGGGAGATGATGTGGATCCCCCAATAAAGGGGCATGTTTATAGGCCCTAACTGGGGCTTCAGGATAGGAGACAAGATGGTTGGGTCCACCAAACATGCAAAAGATTGGTCCTATCATTCTGTTACTCCCCAGGACTACACCGACATTGTTACGGGGAGTAATATTGAGACTATTATGCATCTGGGTTCTCAAGCCCAAGCCTCGGAAATTTATCTACTATCCTTGTCTTTTATTTCTCCCTTTTTATTATAGTCTCTCATCAAATGTTTCTCCGTCTTATGTATAGCAATGCCTATTTCCAGGAAGCACTTCACTAGGCCAAGTCCTGTAAGGGTAACTCAAATGACTTTGAGAAGGAAATGAATAAGTGGAAGGAAGAGGTTGGGATTCTTGAGAAGAAATTAAAGAATAAGGACGAAGAGTTGTCCAAGGTCCATACTGAGCTGGTAAAGCTTTGAAGCGATAAAGGGGTCATCATCGATGAGTACATGGATTCTAATAAATTTAGACACCTAATGGAGATTCATGATGAGGGCCTCTATCCTCTGCAGTTCACACAAGGATGTGAAGTTACAGTGAAGGCTATTATGGAGAAGCATCCTGGTTTAATAAAGGCCAAGAATTTTATCAGTCTTGAGCAACCAGAAGCCAAGAATAGCTTAGACGCTCTTTTCGATTCCCCTATACAGGAAGATCGCATCCTTGATCCTAGCACTTCCTCTCCTCTATCCTCTCCAGCCAAAAATGCAGAGACTTCGACTAGTGCAGAGGAAGGGCGTAATGAGGAGGAGAGGAACAAGGATGAATCAACCAGGGAACAAGGATGATTTTACTATTCAAACTCCACACAATCATGGATAATTATTTAATTTACTTATCAAATTGGGACTTAAATAAGAACCACTGAAAACTTATTTAATAATTCTAGTTTTAAATAAAATATGTTATTTTTTTAATCCGGCCTACTCTTCGGTTATTGCTCTTGTTACTCTTGCGCAATGACCCACTTAATTAACAAAACTCAACAACACTACTAAGTCTTCCCCTCTGAATTTTTAAGCCATTTTCATGCGGTTTGATTATATCCCGTCAAAAGTCTTCGATTGAGCATGAAACTTTCATGAGTAATGATGATTCTAATTTATCATCAAATTGTATTATTTGTTTTATTTTTGGAAAATGAAAATTAAAAAAAATATCCACTCTATACTTTATATATATACTGATCAAACTATTATTAAAGAATAGAAATATTAAAAAAATTGGTTTTTGGTTTGACTTTCGGTATTGTTAGATCCCGTAAAAGAGCCATTTTAAGCTAGTGTGGGGGTTGAATAACTTAATTACCAATTTAAAAATTATTATGACGTTTTAAAAATATTTATCCCTTTTTAAATATTATACTGAGTAGTTATGCAGATTATAGATGCGGAAATGGAAGACAAGGGAAGAAAATATCACATGGTGATTTTATCCCGGCTTGCGATGGCGCAAACTCTAATAGATTCACTCACCCCTACTCCAGTCCCCGAGCTCCTCTCCCGAGCTCGAGATTTTTCCTTAAAATAACCTTGCTACTTTCGTAGGCGTAGAGGCTTTTACAACCCCACAAATATTTGTCTTGGTGCGTAACTCCGAGTTACCATCTCAAAATAAATGTGCAATCCTACCCAACTGTTATGGATAAAAAAACTAGAGTGTTTCCGAAAATCTGAACTGACTCCCACCCATCTATTAAGAAGCTTTTTAGAGCTTCGTCCGAGGCACCCATCATGCTAGTAGATTCGGCGTTGAACCTTTTAAAGTAGGAGGTCAAGATCTCATTCTCCCGCTATTTGATGTTTGTCAAGGTTGTAACTGATGGAGCATACCTCGCAGCCACTTGGAATTTCGTCAAGAATAAATACTTCATTTGATCCCAAGAAGTGATTAATCCAGGTCCAAACTTTTGGAACCATTGTTGAGCACTTTCTCTAAAGGTTACAGCCAAGAGACTACATATGGCCAAGTCCGAAACCTGATACACATCCATCTCTATATTAAACCATCCCAGAAACTCTACCGGATCCGAACTTCCATAAAATCGCAACTCACTAGTTATGTTACGACTTTCGGCCAGTTATTGATCTTCTTTTACTGCCGCAGAGAATGGCGATGGCCAGTAATTGGCACATGCTCGCCTTCGGCTCAGCCGTGGCCAACCGGAGCATCTCTATCAATCATGGGGGCCTTTCTAGATGCATAAGCAGAACGGTTATGGTAGCAGCCTCTCCTTGTCTTACATCATTTCACCGTGCTTAACCTTTATTCAAATCCATTCAAGGCATCATCCATACGGTACAACTGCTCCAACAGATCAGCGTTGCTGATCAGGACTGGTGGTTGGCCCCCAATTTTTGGAGTAAAGCGGTCCACTAGGGTTAGAATGTAGGGCTCATGACGACCATAAATATGTCCAGAATTTTCTTCAGAACTTTCTCCATCATTAGGACTTTCATCACGATACTGAGACATCTTTCCTCCTAGATGCAGATCTTGATTAGCCCTTCCTTCTAGCGCCAATTTATTCATGGAGAAATTTGGTAGCAACAAAATTCAAGGTTTGTAGTCGGAAACAAGATCTATGATCGTGATTAATGATGGCTGATATTACTTAGGATTAGTGGTGGCTCCTTTGCGCTATCAACTTCGACCCCTTGCAATTTTTCTATGTATCCCTATTTGTAGGGAATGAAGTCAATATAGTTTTTGGGGAATAACAAACCTAACGGGTTTAGATTTCTCACCCCGAGAGTAGAAAATATATCAGGAGAACGTCTTCTACTAGTTTTAGGAATGTTCGGTGATGAGGCCCAATCACAAAGGCCCAGCTCGACCGTGACTTTCGAGACTTCACGGATAAGGCATCTCCCCGACCGAGGATAACCCTCCGCTATCAACTATTTCTCTAGTACATGGACACAGGTATAGTCGTGGTTCACCGCAAATGTTGGACGCATCCGTGTCCCCCTGAATAAGGAGCCCCTACCAGATTGCAGGACAAGTAATCCCAAAATTTCGGGTGCAAAGTGCAGGATCCTCCGAAGTCTCCCAACGAGGACACCCATTGACTACAGAGATAGAGCTCCTAAAGCACACACCAGTGTTCACCCCACATCCGAGGACACTCATTGACTATAGGAAGAGGCCTTCCGTCCAGACATATGCCTGGAGGTCTCTGACCACGGACACGGCTTTCCTGTGGTTAGATTACTAGAAAAGAGTTCTTCTATACAGTACCTGCAGCAAATATGTTAGTAATAAAAATATTCTCCCTATTTGAAACATCCAAAGAATCCGTCCAAGCAATACGTTGAAATTCCCTTATGTCTCATGTTAACCATTAGGGCGCACCCTAACACTCTCAAGTATTGGTGCCACCCTGTATCATCATCCAATATCTTCCTTCTTTATAACTCAAGGTCGCTCCCTTTCTTCTAGGAAAGTGAGGCTTTCCATACTTTTAGGGCACGGCTTAAGGTTTAAGGTGTCCTTAATCCATTTATCATACAGGGCGCACCCTTATTTTCGCAGGAAAGTAGGCTTGTCTTTTCATTCCTTGAACTTGGTATTCTTGCCCTAATTTCGTTCAATTGACCCGTTTTTTGACTCAGATATGCTTATACCAAATTTTGGGCATAACGTTTATTTTGTAGCAAATTATTTCGCAACCGAAAACAAGAGTCAACGTACCTTTTTATATACTAACTTATAACTCGTGTGATGCGTTATTTTTAAAATTTAACTTTTTATATTTAAAAAAAATTAAAATTTTTTAAAGTACATACATATCGTTACTTATGATATTGTTGTAATATTATTTTTAGTTTTAATATTTTATTTTAATATTATTGAAACAAATATGTAAATATTGAGAAATATATTTATGTGTAATTAAATTATTACAATTGTATATAGTTGAATATCTAATCATATTTCAGCTATTATTATATCATTGTATCATATTTTGATGATATTTGAATAATAGTAGAAAAATGTAATTGTTTTACATTTATGATTTGTTAAATCTCTAATCATATTTTATATATAATTGTATTAGAACACTATATCTTAATTGGTGTTTAAATAAAATTTCTTTTCTTACTTTACTTGTTGCTTGTCAGTTAATGTAATTATTTTTTATTTAAGAATATACTTATTTTAATATAATAGAATGTTAATTGTTTATTTTTAAGTTATACTAGATCAACAGTTAAGAATGTTTGATAATACATCAAAATTTTGAGTAAAAAGCTTTTTTACCTTATTTACAGTGATATGGTGAGGAATCCGGTCATAGTACGTTTTTGATTCACTAGATACTAAAAGATTTTTAGAAGTATCTCCAATGTTACATAACTCTTAGCTAAATAATCTAGATGGCATACAGGTGTAAATATGCCATGTTTAGATAATATGTAAAAGGCCTGAGATCAAATTGTAACTCTTATGTCCTGTTAACTGAGTAACTTAACTGTAGTTTTGACATGTGTCACCAAACTTCTCACGTATCACTTAACGTCTGCTAGCTGTTTTAATCCAAAAACTGTGTGTTTTCTTTCTTTCTTTTATTCATTGTTTATCTTTTTTCTTTTTATCTATTCTTTCATTTATCCATTTATATTACATTTATAAATTAGAAATTGAATTTGCATAATATTTTTTACACATATTATATAAAAACATTACAAAATTAGGAAACATGCAAAAAAAACTAGA